>NW_009923419.1:10653-63274 GCF_000696875.1 Nestor notabilis
AATCCATTATGGAGGATTCATGCTTTTGCCAGACATCCTGGCTGCTGTATAGAGGTGCTCTGCAATTGCTCCAGCTTTTGAATTGGTTCAGTGGTGATCAGACCACTATTTGAGAAACTGAAATGAGCAAGGGAGGTGCAGTGTTAGCCCAAGGAGGTGTGTCTGTCCATCAGCAGCACCAACGTGCCTGAATGAATGTCACTAGAGGTTGTAACGTATTTATTGAAAGACATCACCTTAAGGATGTTGAGCTTTGCAATCTACATGTTATTTTACTCAAATATGACTCTGATTAGGCCTATCTGCTTGGAAATATGGAAAGGAATTGGAGAAAGGGGCCAGCCATTTTATACTATTTGCAAATACAATTGAGAATTGCACTGCCAGTTACCATCTCATTTTGGAACACTTTCCATCTGTAGTCCCATTCTTTCTGAGCAGATGAACCAGAGAAAGAATTTAATTGTTCAGCTTTCCTTTCCATTGCTGCAGGTCCATGGAAGCCTCATACACCCACCAGCCTTGTTGCTTCCATTGTCCCTCTCCCCCCATGCCTGGCTCACACACTGGATTTGGAGGCAGCTTGTACAAGTGCTGATAATGGACTCACCCCTCTGTCTGACCAATGTGATTTTTATATGACATTCTCTCTGCAACTTGTCTGACCACCCTGAGGATTAGCTGATCTGAGCAGAAAGTAAAGGGCAGCTAATTCCCTCTTTTTGACTTGTTAGAGAGCACAATTACACTAACAATCTATGCTCATTTGGAAGGGCAGGATGGCAAACAGAAATGCCATGCAGAGATTGTTATGCAGGAGTATAAAGTGGCAGAAGGCCAAGCAAGCTTGCCACAATTAATCTCTTTAGGGAAGATGCCAGCCTGAATTCTCATGTACTATCTTCTGTTTGCTGATTCATGGCTGGAATAAGTACCAGCCTTTTTCTTACTCCTTCTGGCTGAAGGTAGTAATGAGAAGGAAAGGAGGCTAGCACTATCAAGAAAATAAAATGGAGCCAGATTGAACCAACAATATAAAACCCCATGTTGGTGAGCCCTGACACATGCAAGATAAACTATTTGTCCTCTGATTTCCAGTTGTTTCTGTCCCTGATTGGAAAATGTAACTAGATAAAGATTATCTGTGATTTATTTTTGGAGTTTTGACTGCATATCTGTGCATTAGTATGTAAAAGTACATGCTTGAGCTGAGGAGTTGGTTACTTGCTATGCAGTGGAGCATGGCACCATGCATGCTGGTGCTGGTGAGTAGAGTTGTACCCAGAGTCTCTTGAAAATTAAATTAAGGATGATAAATGGTACATTTGGGATGAAGAGGGCCGTACACTTGTGGATTGCTGAAGAGGAGACTGCATGTTTAATGGAGTATTCTAGAGGAAGAGTGAATCCTTAACAAGCATCCCAAAACATATAAAGCGACTGCATTGTGGAGGGGGTAAGGTGAGGAGGAAAAACCCCATGAGAGCACTTTGTAGATTAGGACATGATAAAGGGCTTTTAATTAAAGAAAAATCAAAACCCCAAACCAAAGCACATGTTAACTCATCTGAAGAAAGAGGACAGATTGCTTCATCAAAACTGTGGGCAGTGGAAGCCACTGACTACCGTGGAACAGCAGAGATGTGGTATCTCCCTCACTCCATGGGGACATGGAGAACAAGAACCTCTTTAAAGAAGATTTTTCACCATTACTTCATTCCTCTAAATGTAGAATTAACATTAATAACAACACTAGCTACAAAAAGCAAATAGGCAAGGTAGAGCCTCTTGGCTTCCCATGATCTGCAGAGGGGCAAGAGCCTGCCCTGTCCTGCCACCTCTGCTTCTTCCCTCCATACCTGGGCCTTGGATGACATGGTGATGGCACGGCAGGATGAAACAGTTTCTTAAACTGCCAAACTGGGTACCACCCAAAGGTACTTCACATCTGCTCAGGTACCTACTTGATATTATGAGCACAGAATGAACTATTGTTAAACCAAAGAAAAAAAAGTCCCATCTGACTGGTGTTCTTAAGGATTCAAAAGAGCATTTAGTACAATTATTACTAATACACTGCCAATCAGTTCTGAGATAGTTGGATAAAACCAGCTGCTATGGATTCGATGTAACCGATAAAGATGATAAATCCAACAAGGCCTGCCTAGCAAAGCTAGAACTGAACTTACTCTTTTTCTTCCTTAAGAATCGCTTCCATTGAAGGATAATCTTTGCAGAACAGGAAGCTTTTAAATCTCCAGACACTGGATAATAGATGCAAATTTGTGACCGTCATATGCAGCGAACTAATAAGCTTGGCTGATCAGGGAACACGATAAGTGTGACACTTTATCAGGCAGTAAAAGCTGATTAGTTTGTGCATGTTTAGCTGTCCATATGCCTCGTTATTGGAAAGGTTTTAGATAGCTGTAATAATTGGAATGGATGTGGCTTCATTTCCTTTGACATAGTAATAGGAGGAAAGAAAAGCAAAAGTAAGTGTATGCAAAGCATTCATTCTTCACCCATGGAATGAAACAGATTGAGCAAAGTAATCCTGGAGGATTCAGAGTAACTGGATTTCTGGCTGCATCTGTAAGTTGAGTGACAGAGCTATTTCACCATGTTGCAGTTTGGTGTGGATCTATGAGGGAAAGATAGAGAAGATGGGGTTACTGTGGATGTTCCCGCACAGCTCAGCTGTGGTAGGTGAGTGGGTCAAGTGAGTGTGATAGCAGCATAAGCCACCAAGAGGGGAAAAAAAACCCCATGAATGCCATTGATGTTATTTATAAATACTTACAGAGACAGAAATAAGTATTTTATAGTAAACATCTCAGCCAATTCATGCAGCTTGTCATTATGCCTGGAATGGAGTTCTTTTCATTTCCTGTCCTGTGCCATAAAATATCACTTGTACAATCAAGGTTGTGCTGTCCTTGTCCATCCTGGGCTGATGGAGGCTGTTGCTTTTTGTGTATTATTTATTCTGTCCTATGGTGGAAGGATCGTTGAGCACAAGACAGTAAATAAGATCATCTCAACCCACTCAATGATGTGTGTGGTCCCACAAGATTTTAGCAGTAAAAAAGACTCAAGAAGTTCTGAAAAATCTTACTTAAGGATTGGAGAAGGATGCTCAGGTGTAGCAGGACCAGGGCACCTCTGGGTACACAGAGTAGCCCTGGAGAATCTCCCAGTAGCAGCGACAGTAATCAGGGGAGTGGAAAGCCTGTCATGGGTCTGTTAACGTTACTCAGAAAACAAGTATTTCTTAATGCAGTGTTTGAAATGTGATGGGTTCACAGCTCTGGCTTATTGATGTTCCCTATACTTCCAGCAGAAAGGGAGGAGGAGTAGCTGTTGTTGTCCAACCTTGTCTTTTGTCTTTCTGCCTCTCATCGTGAGTCTTCATTGCTTCCCAATGATTCTTAGGAAACGCTGTCAGCAAGGGCGTCAGAAAGCCACTGAGTTTGCTTGAGGGGCTCTGCTTTTTTTCAGGATCTGATTACTTGTTCTATATTGTACTTGTACTGCACTAAAGCACATCACTTGATTGTACAAATGTTCTTGAATACTCTACCAGCAAAGATGAGATTTGACTAGAGTTTAGGTATGTGTTTAGTGCTGGTTTAAGAATGTGCTGCTACTGTTTGCAAACATTATTACCCCTCTTCCATCAAAGGTTTATTTCAGGAAAAATAGTAGCTTTCTGGTTATTTCCTTTTCATCTCCATAATGTTATAATTGTTTTGTTGAACCAAATGAAAATTTTTCTCTTTGGCTTTTTGACAACAATACTGAAGTCTCTTCAAGAGAAAATTATAAAGATTTTTTTTTATGGACAGTTTGAGAATCCTGCAGCGTAAGGCCAGTATGGGTCATTCTGCTTTCCTTGTCTGCCACACCTAGTGTTTTACTCAATAACTTCTACTGAGGCCTTCACAGTTTTGAATTGATCATATCACACATTCTAGGAAGACAGGTGCATATAAAGATGTACAGAGATGCAGCAGCAACATTTTTAGGGCATTTACACAATCTACTGTTATACAGTAGGACCCAAAAGCACTGTTAGTATCTCATATGTTATTTTCCAAACATTATCATGCACTGGAAATCTATTTTCTTTGTGCCTTTAATCTCTAAATCATTGATACTGCAATTTCCAGAATATTGAAATATGCTGTTACAATCTGAAGGTTTAAAATACATGTGACTGAAAAGAAGCTTAAATTTCAGGAAAAAATAACACAAAATTAGACATGTGAAACAATACCAAGTGTCTCTGACAAAATGTTGCATGGGTCTGATACCATGTTTGTGCACAGTGCAGGATTTGATGGGTGGTTTCTCTGGGGAAGTTCTCCAAGCCAAACCCTTCAAAATCCTGCTTTAATTTCTCCTTTATTCTTACCTTTGGTCAGATGCAGATTTTCTGTACACCTGTGAGCTGCCATTACTCAGTTGGCAGGCTTTTGTACTGCCTGTGAAATGTAGTCATTTGTCTAGGATAATTCAAGCCTTCTAGCATGTAGCCTTTTCAAACTGCACAGGTCCTCAAGTTTTGAAAACCCCTTGGATTGTTTAAAATATGGGTTTCTTTACAACTTGGCATTTGCCTCAGCAGGTGGGTTTTCTTCTGTGTTTTGTCGCATAGTTTTTCCCTTGTTGCTAGGCATAACCTCAGTTTTGAGTTGCAGACTGTGAGAAAGTAGTTCTTCCTCTTAGGTCAGACCTGAGGGGTCCGGGTTGCTGTGCAGAGAAGGAAATAGTGCTTTTCTGCATCACCACCCACAACCTGTGAATCTGTGGTGATGATGTGCAAGTCCAATCTAGAGTTATAGGTGGGCTTGGACAGGTAGAATTGAGCTGTGATGGGAAAGACAAACATTTCTGCAGGCAGTACAGGAAGAAATGGTGCATGGCGAGCTTGGCATGTCTTGGCATTGTTTTCCTTTATGTGCCTTCCGGAGGTTCGTTTTGGCGTTGTGTTACTCATGCTAATAGAGTAACCACACACAACTGTACAACTTTCTAAGACTGTGTTTCCCAGCGTATTTACTTGATCATGAAGTTTTTGGCACAACACAGAATAGTCTAAAGAGGAAGCAAAATGAGAAGTTACATTCAGAATAAGAAAAAACTGGTAGTTATGAACATGTAAGGTTAATTATTGAAAAGAACTGGTCACAGAGTGACATGGCATAAAGCAAGGACTGAAAAGAGGAAGGACCTATGAAGACTGAAAGGAGTCATAAGATGAAGTATTTAAAAAGAACCAAGGTGGCGCAGAGCAGTGCTGGCTTAGGACACAAAACATTATTTTTGAGATGACTGAGGTGAATTTGGTTCAGGTATGGAAAGTGACTGAGAATTGTGTCTTAGCTTAAATGAACCACACTGGGGGTTTTCTACTCTTATTTGTAGTGGCTTGCACTGCATTGTGTGGGAGAGTTTTTTGGTAATTAAAAGAAAAATGAAGAATGAATAAGCAATTTGGAGTGAACATAGCGCTGATTTCACCTAGATGTGCTAGGAGGTGGTTTGCAGAGGTTAGCTAGAGGAGCTTTTAATGCTACCTCATGTTTTAGCTTTCTGAAATGAAAGTACGTCTTGGGTTATTCCATGCCAATTCTCCCTTCAAACTAGAACTCAATCCCCCAAAGACTTAAAGCTTATTTTAATGGAAATCTCTGGTAGTAGCATATACAATGAGACCCTGGCAGTCCCTCACCCCTGCAAAGTGCATATGTTAGGTGCTAATCTGAGGCTGTTACTAATAATGTATCTCTCTATTTTCTGAAAGATCCTTCAGTTCAGGGAGGGCTAGGGAATGGAGGGTTGTACTCAGTCTCCCTGTGGGGTCTCTGAAATCCATTAGCTGCAGAAAATGTCACAATTTTGGAGGTCTCCAGAACAAGTGTTAAGATGTCTGCTAACAAAATAAGGCAGGTTCCACAGCCCACTCAGGGCTTGCAGCCTGTGGTGGGTGCCAAGTGATAGCTTTCATGTGTATGTTTCTCATTTGAACCTGATTTTCCAAACTGTCCCTTGTTTCAGCTGAAAAATTTCTTTAGTCTCTAGATTGTCCTTGACTCAAATAGTGACATTTTCAAATAGGATAAAATTCAAATCTAAAGGAGGACATTTACAGTTTCCTAAATATTTAACCTCCCCTTTCAGATTTCTTGTTCTCAGTTTAGGCCATTTGTTGCTGATCATTTATTTTATCCTTATTTCTGTATCATAAAGTTCAAGGCATGTGTGGGGAAAAAAGGGAGTCCCAGAATGGCCCTGAATGGTGCGTTTATTACAGACCATCACTGCAGTTGTTTAAGTCATTGTATTTTAGGGAGCAATGATCAGGCACTTTTATCACCCTCTTTCCTTATACATAAATGTACCCTGCAGGGATACCGTCTGTCAGATGCTATTGTATTGTGTGTAAAGATTCCCTCCAAGTGCTTTACTTGGGGAGCTGCACTGGCTGCCCTTGGGTCTCCCAGTGGAGCTCAAGAGGCTGGTTATGAGCTCTGGAGCAGTAAATGGGCTGGCACTTCTCACCCCGCATGACAGCGCTGCAGCTGCTGGTCAGTGGAGGGTGCTTGAGCCAAGAGCCAATTGTCATTAAAGGAAGAAGCTGGTTGCTAGGACTGCCCCTGTGATTTGGGAGTGTGTGCTCCCTGCTCTGAGCCTAACGTACCAGGTTTAATAAAAGGTCTCTTTGGATGTGGGTTGTCTTTTCCAAGTAATAAAGGATGAAGAAAGGAGGTCTGTAAGGGACTTCTGGGAGCTTCTAGCACTGTTCTTTCAGGGCTGTTGAATGATGTCATATTCAACAAACATAAACTTCTGTGTGTTTTTGTTATGTTACCAGTACATCATAGCTATCTGTCAGTGCCTTTCTGCCAGAAGCGTGGGGCGGACTTACAGGGACACTACTTACCCCTAAGAATAAGCTTCTTGGCATTATGAAGCACAAAAATGGGCAGTGAAGTGACAGCAGAAGGGCATTTTGTGTCTCTCCTTACAAGTCACTTGAAAACAGAACCATTTAACGCCCACAAAACAGGAGACAGCAAAATGAGCTGGGTGGAGGCTGTGGGTGCAGCATGGACAGGCAGGAGCTGCTGCTGGATGTGTGTTGTGCATACGTGTGGGGTGTTTGTATGCCCCTGGCCCTCTCGCTTGCACCGCTGTGGCTGCAAGGTGATGTGTTTTCCCATTGTCCTGAGTGGATTGATAAATTGGGGCCTGAGGGGAGAAAGAGAAAATGGATAGCTAATGTCAGCCACCCAATCCCCTGATGACAGCAGTTGGGTGCAGAGGGAAACTAAGATTTTTGGAAGACAAGAACACTACTGCAGGATTACCAGCCAGCCTCTGTCTCTGCATAAGAGCTGAAAAAAAAAACTTTGCTGCTGTTCAGCAGCTGTCCTCTGAGAATCCTAAAGCATTTAACAAGAGTGGGCACTGCAAATATTGTCCCATTTTTCTCTTTAGGGGGAATACAAACTGTGAGCGTTACAGTTGCTTGCTCAAGGTCAATATAGAATTAAAATCTGAAATCCCAATTCCTTAATTGTTGCTGTGTCTCTGTGAATTTGCTACATGCACTAGGAGCTCACTTTTATGAGTCCATCATGGTAATGGAATAGATGTTCAATGGGAAGAAAATAATTAGCATTTGCAGACAATCATGTCGCTCTGATTTATACATGAGAATCTGACTGCAAAATGTGTAAAAAAAAAAAAAAAAAAAAGAAAGCCCTAACCTTTTATCAAGTGACACAGTGTGATTTATAATTAGATAATAGCTGTTGTCTCCTAAGGGTACTGACAACCTGAGATGATTTTCACCAGATTATTGTGGGATCAATACCAGCTGAATAATTAAAATTCAATACTGCTGTGTCTTTATCAATAACATTGTAGGAATGATGCATGACAGATTTAATTGAATTTGTCAGACAGCACAGCTACACGCATAGATCATGGGGATATTTTTAGAGGTTTGTATTTCATTTCCTGGTTATCCTTGCCTTGTACCTTTTAACATTCATGGTTACTTCCAAGCAAGAAGACTGCTTGCTCAGGGAGCACTCTAAACAGTGACCCTGAGTTTATGCTGAACTTTTAGTTTAAATGTTAAGAGTCTTAGTGGAGACTTCCAGTAATTAATTCATGGTAAATGTTAAATTACAAAACAGTGACAAAGTGGAGAAACAAAGCATTTTGTTTCTTATTCTTAGTGTTGGGGTTTTTAACTCCTTCATTACTAGTCTAGCACTACCTGGGCAGTTCGTGTTTATTCACCTACACCAGAAATCTAAGGTGGGGAATAATAAAAGATGGTGGAATGTTCTATGCATGCATTGGCATGCAGGGTTAATTCTTTTAGAGGAGGGGGTTGCATTTTAAGTTTGCTCCCTGTATGCAACAAGAATGGCAGTATTTTTGTTGTGACTAATCAAAATAAATGTGTTCTTCATGATTATTTGCACATAAGCATCCAGTTATCATTTTCTGAAGTGCTGGCCATTACTAGGATGAAATAGGAAGGCACCTTTTCATGTCACAGTGCCAAAATACCCCAGAGAATGAGAGAAGCAACATTTCCACAGATTGGCCGTCACTTCCTAGGATCAACACGTGTCTCTCTTGTTGCTTACTTTGGGCTGATAAACTATTCACTGCTGTGAATTCTAACACCAGGTTTTTAATAATTAGCAGCATGATGGCACGGAGCAGCTGCTGCACAGAGAAGCTACTTCCTCATTGCTGGGGTTCACACACAGCTCAGTATGTGACATTCTGGTTAAAATTTATTCAGAGAATTGATGGTTATCATTCACTGTGGGAAAAGGAAAGAAAATTAAGCAGAGGTGCACCTGGGTATTAATAATTTTCCCACTGGTTATTCTCAGTTGCAGTTTTAGATGTCATTGTTGATCTTGTTAATATTCATCCTGTTAATTAATCAATTTCTATTCACCTGCTCTGCCTGGTTTCATACATGTGAATTAGATTCATTTCTTGCTGCATCCCACTAGTGATGTGTGCTTCACTAGCCTGGCACAGTGTTACCCATGCCAAGCTTTCAGGCAGAGTCTACTCTGCATAAGCAAACATACATTTTCCTTTTTTATTAAAGTGATTTTTTTCAGACTTATTTTCTACACTGAGATGCTTTTAGTTACAATTGCTACAATCTTTCTCCTTCTAACTTAAGGACTGAAGATTTAATGTTGATATTTTCATGAAATACTAAATGTTGAGACTTTGGGGAAAGCCTCTGCTGCAGCTTCCAAGTACTGAAGTCTCTCAAAGATGACAGGCAATGGCAAACGATTCTGGGAAACAGTTTTGAATTGGTCCGCAAGGAAGTTGGTTGAAGATAAAAGGTTCAGGTCTGAATGCTCCTTCTTTTGCAGCTGTAGTAGAGAAGATTTTATTCCTCCAAACTTTTAATGGAAAACAAAACAAAGCCCAAACACTCAGAAAGATGTAGGAAGAAAATTGTGATTCCTAAGTCTGTTTATTCACAGGCTTCCTGTATGTATGACAGTGACATCAAATAGTGAGCTGGAGACCCACAGCCATCTTTTGTTTCCTCTCTTTCACTGTCTCTTCCTGCAGTTCCTGGGTTGAGACTTATCCCCTGGAAGTTAATGGGAGTTTGATTATTTAGTTCAGTGAGATCAAGATTTTTCACTCTTTGTGTTTTGTCATTTTTGGCACACCTTGTGAAGCGATGCAGCTTGTGGTTTGGTTTGGTTGGGTTGGTTTGGTTGGTTGTTTTTTTAAATGCAGTTGGACTCAGTTCATTTTATCCAGGACTTTCCTAAGACAGGTATACTGAAGCAAAGACTTTTGAGCCATAGTTCTCATTTTCCTGCTTGTCTTAATCTTTTAGCTGTACTGCTGAAAACAGTGATGCTGAGGAATTAGCATGAAACCTATCTATGACACAGCTTAGTAAGAGCCTTTGGAAGATGGTTTGTGTTTTTAAAAGTGGTGTATTCTTGTTGCGAATCCCTCTTGAATGCAGCCTTTTTGGTGGTAGAGCAAACCATGCCCATTTGTGCCTCCATCTGGCTGCCACCATCTGTGTCAGAGCTGGAGCACTCAGAAACACATCCAACACTCTGGGAATAACAGCTCTCTTACTTGCCTCGCTTGTTTTCTTCCAAAACTAGCCAGTGTTTATTTCCCCCTGAGCAGGAGGCTTTCATCGTTATAACTGTATGGCTTTTATCTTTCCTGGCCTGTTTTTTCCTGCAAATACTCCACACCAAATAGGATAATCTTGTCTGGCTATATAACCCCCAGGTTTACATGGAACGTGTTTACTTCATATAAACACTGTGCTGTTAAGGATCTTCTTGATCACCATGTCCATATCTAATCCCCTGCTATTACAAGTATGTACCATATAGTTTCTTCCTTAAGCTGATAAAACCCCAGTTTTAAAAGGGAAGATTAAAAAGTGTTAGCATCCTTACTGCTCCCATGTTTCTCTGTCGATTCAGTACATTTAGTAACTTCTAATGTGACTGCTTCTGCTTCTCAGTTCTCATCTTTAGTGTACATGATTTTGGTTCTGTTCAGATGCCTATCGCAATGATATACTCATGGAGAAGTTTTATGTCCTTCATCAGGTAACAAGTAAAATAATTTCATTTTGTTTTTCTAATCAGAAAGAAACACTCTTTGCTGTTAAATCCCCCTCTTTCCTTGTTAAGCATGCAAAACCATAAACAGGTCTCTTCAAATCCTTCCACTCACTTCCTTGTCCCAGAGCTGGAAATAGCATTTCTGATGGGTGAAAGATATCTGTTTTATTGGTGGTTTACAGTCAGTTCTTTTGTTTTCTAACTTGCTTGCAGTTGATGAGCATTTCACTTCGGTGATGTCAGTCAAAAGGGGACACTTCTTGTTTTAGTGAAGCAGTCAAGAATAAGAGAGGCATGGTTAGATCAGAAAATGGAAGGAGTAATTTTAAATAGTTGTAAGGCCCTTTATGAGAGGCAAATGGATGCTTATTGTTCTGTAACCCGGAGGAATAAATGAGCTTTAGAACAAAGCAGTAAGTATGGGTAGAGAAAGGTAAAATGTTAATATGTCTGATGTGATGATATAAAAAGAGGAGAAGCACCTCAAGTGACATTCAATGGTCAGAAGAAAAAGACAAATCTGAAAGCAACATTCAAATCACATTACAGCCATTTGACCTGTGGTCAGAACCTGCTATCTGTGGTGTTACCTTGGAAAGTAAATGGTCCTGCAGAGTCCTGAGATGAGAAGAAGCACCAAATGCAGTGGAAACATTCTTTTTTTTTTTCTAAAGCTTTATTTATTTGTTTGTCGATTCATTTGTTTATTACAAAAGCATTCACATTTACGGAAAATTTTATTAATTTATTAAAGTTGTATCCTGTCTATCAGAAGGGAGAAACTGAAAGATGCTTTTTTCTCTCTGGACTGGTCTTCCTTACCATGGTATTAGTTAAGTACAGGCTTTGTTGTGAAGTAGCTGAAACAGGACTGGTTCAAAATTAGGAAAAGAAATCAAGGTTATCTCAAAATAACATTCAGTGATAACAGCAAGAGGAAGCACTGCGACGCGTACAGGTATGCTCTAAAGTGTTCTGTATCTGTGGCTTTGTGTCTTCTCCAAAGGCTATTCTCAGGTATGCTGAGATTTAAGGCCTTAAAATGATTCTTAGAAGACCAGTGCTTACTTCTAGTCTCTGTCTGTTACTTTAGCTTTGCTCAGGGTCAGGCAGTTCATGTGTAAATATTTAAACAAAACAAATGGAGAGAGGGAAGAAAGGAGGTAAGGAAGTTTAGTCATGTATCAGAATGATCTCTGTTGGCATTCATAGGTTCTTCATTTATCCTTGGAGCACTGCTGCATAATCTATGAAAGGTGTTGTCTGGTACGGTAGTTTCATATCAGTTCATACTGCATCAGTGAAAACATCTGTCTACAGTCAAAAGAGTTATGATTCACATATCTGCTCACAATGGTTTCTGGAGGCCCAGCCTTCAGCTGAGGTGACCCAGAAGGTATCTTCTCCCCTGCAGGATTATGCATGTTTATATATGGAAGTTTAAGTTCTTTCATTATAAGGAATGTGTATAAACAACGTGCTAATGAGATTGCATTTAAACACTTTGCACATCTTATTTTCAAGTAAAGCGATGATTTGTGGTCAGCTTTTCAGTTTTGTTTCCTGCTGTTACCCATTCTTATGTGTGATACAGTCTCACTGGGAAATGCCCAATGCCACATTATGCTATGTACTGCACATACATGTCAATTCCTTTCTTGTTTTTAAAAGAAAACCCAACAAAGCAGCCTAAAGAATAAAACAAGACTGATTCCTGCCATGCTGCAGATTTCTGTTAGGTCACTTAGCTCAGTGAACTAGTAAATAAAGCAATATTTACACTGGTATAAGAAGAACAAGAACAAAATTCACCTGATGATCCTTTTGGATAAGGGTTTGCCAACATAAAACACAGTTAAGTGCCCACTTCTGAGGTTTTTATCATATAACTCTGAAGCTTAATACCAAAGGTAACTGCATGGTAACAGTCACCAGATACTTGGCACTGTGTGAAAGGTAACTGAAAATAATGCTGTGATGTGTGTGAACAAAGCTGCTGTCATGGAGTCTGTCACGTGCCAAAGGTGCTCTCTTAAATGTTAGATAAAAAATAAATCAAAAGGGAGTAAAACAAATTGGGACCAGTAAGTTATGTGAGAAGGTAACTCAGAAACCTGAGGTCAAGCATCAGCCTTGAAGGCATTCAGGTATGGCCTTTTCACAGTTGTTTTTGTTTACAGTAGTGCTTGAAATGTAAAACGTGGCAACAATAATGTTTTTCATTTGCATAGGTAGAGGTATGGATAATCAGATTTAAACAGGAAAGGAAGGATTAAAAGGATGGGAAAATGGTTGATTTGTATTTCCAGGGCTTATAAACACTGATTTTGATGGACCATATGGTCTCTTGTCTCTTTGATACTGCACATAATACTTCTGCCATGCTAATATACCTAATCTTTATTTTAATTGTTTTTAAATGTTCTTGTTTATAGACAAGGGAAAATATTCAGCACACTCAGGACTGGAAAAGGCCTGTCTGCCGTGCAGAACACTTTGTGTGCAGATGGGAGCTTCATGGCAGGCAGCCTGGCAGGCCCATAGGGTGGCTTGTGCGCCAAAGCTCTCTAGTGTAGACAGGGTGCTGGAGCCTGCTTCCTTTTACTGTATGTACAATCAATGCTTTTCATTTTGCAGTTCAATCCAGCTTAATTTTCTTCCTTCTCATAGCCAATCTTGGGCTGTATGTTTCAATATAAAGTAGATTCTCAATTCAGTGACCAATTTTCTCTTTATAGTATTACTGTTGGAGACTGACTTTTAAACGCAGTCTTGGTTCATAAAAGGTACAGTACAGGAGGGGAATGATTTAAAAATTTTACCATGAGTCCTTGAGGATGCAAGGTTGAATACTGTTTGCAGAAGTCAATAGGGTTGTTGTACGCAGGCTTTGTGTGCGCGAGCACAGGAGGCTGAAACAAATCAATTTCCATTGACTTGTCTAGCAAAGAAGCCATTATTTAGAACAGAATAGCCATTGCTCCTGTAATATAATGTGAAAACTTATTGTAGTTTTACTGAGAAGTAGGTTATGAAGAAATTATTTGTTTAAAAGCAGAGTGAAGATGTCTTCTGAATATAAATTTTGGAGGTATTGATTGAAACTTGTTGATGAATGAATCGTGTTTGTTTTTTAAAGCCATTACCGAAAGTAATATCAATCTGACAATGACAATGCAGTTTATTGGTGAAAAGAATTTGCTGGCAGTTGTTCAAATAGAAGAAGCAATTGCAGTTATAGGGAAAGTGACACTAAAGAAATGCAGCGGTAACTCTTAAAGCACCAGCTCCTTCACCTTTAAAAAGTAGCTGAACTCATAAATGCAGTTTCTGCATAAACTCATCAGCAGATCCCCTTGTAAGAGTGTCTGCCCTAAGCTCTGTGCTTCAGAACAGCTGCCCTGCTTGGTAGATTGCCAATAAATTGTTGAAATTCCCTGCAGTAGTAACATTTGAGGCCCGAATTACTGAAGTTTTTATGCTTCTCCTTGTGCATGGTGTGTGTTAACAGAGGAGGATGTTTGAGGTCTGAGAAGGATTTATGCAGTAAAATTGGCTGATCACATCTTCTCTCTATTCGCCATGCTTTATTGTGCATCTTTTCCCAGCTACAGAGCAGGGGTATAAGCAGTAATGGAGTCCACTTAAGGGAACTCCTGTGAAAGGAGTAACTACCAGCAAAACCAGTTTCTGCACAGCAAATTGTTCTACCAGTAAAAAAAGAATTCCATGAAGTCTCTGAAAATTGGTGCTTGCAATAGCAAAACTTGGTTAAAAGGAGTAAGCACCACTTTAAGCAGCACCTTGTGGATATAATGTAAATGAATGCAAAAGAACAGTGACTTGCCTGCGTGCTACATTTCAGCTCATCTTTCATCTTTCTTTGGAGGAAAACCCCAAAACAAACCCAAACTAAAAACCTCCATATTAAAACATACTATTTTTGCAGAGAATTTAGGCATTTAAATGGATGCTGCTGTTGAATGGCACAGAACATGCCCGGCTGCAGCAGAGTAAGATTTCCCCATAGTATTCCTACAAAAATGCTATTCCATCCATTTTCATTTACTCCCAGAATGAATACGCACTAAAGGGAATTGCCTTCAACATGTGTCTGTCTGTGGCTGAAGCGCTGCACGTGCCACCACTTCTGTGACTTACCACTATAAACTGTTATCAGTAGGAATCACATTTGTGACATATAGTTCTGCTGCTGCACGATAATGACATCAACAAATTCTCATTGGGGTCTAAGCCTCTTTCAATCTGAGATTTCTTTGTCATTCTGGGTTTACTGGAAAAACTGAAAGAAAACAGAATATCCAACCCCCAAGCCAACAGATGAATGTATGTCAACTGTAACCAGAGGTAGCTATCAACAGCATTCAACTGCTGGGCTTTTTTAAGAGAAAAGCATTTTACAGCTAGGAAAAACTCTCTTGTGTTTTCATTTTATAAAGCAAAATTCTTCAGTGATCAATTGCCTTTAACTGCAAGTGAGGACCTGAATATTAGAAGTCTGGCAAAGGAAATGCAAACCTAGAACCTGCTTCTTTCTTTCTTCTCTTCTAATTCAAGTTGGAAACAAAAATTCACAATCACAGGTGCTGGACGTGAAAGGAGATACCCTAGATTATTGCAAATAAGAATCCAGTCCTTAGAAATCAATATGTATTTTAATTCCCGTTATTTTCTGGCAAAGCAACAGAGGAGAGGGATAAGATATAAGCTGTTTTTACTGATGGGTCCTTTCAGTTAATCATGTGCAATGGATTCTCTAACTTTTAATGTGTTTTGTATTCTGATTTTGGGGTTTATTTACTGAGAGGGATCGAAAGAACCATTTTGACCAACTGAAAGCCAGGTGATGCACCTGCAACTAGGTTTTATTGTGTGCAAAAGGCTGTGTACTATGCATGGCTTAGTTTCTGACTGGGAGGAGGTGAGTGTGCAAAGCCTGGGTATTTTGAAGACTGCTCTTGGACTTCTTTTGGTAAACTCTGTGTGGAGTTGTAGTTCATGGTCAGCAAGTTTGTTTCCTCTTTGCTCTTTCATAGCCTGGGGTTACAGTTTGAATGTCCTAGTTCTGGCAACATCCTACAATAAACAAAATTCAAAGGTTTACTTTGCTTTCTGAATGAGTCCACTAGAGTATGAGAAGTGTGTGAGTTTGAAGAGTAAAAGTCTTCCCTTTTTAAGGTATTTGCAAAAATCCTCTGTGGTTACAAGGATCCAGAGTAACTCTGCTGTTGGCAACTTCCCCAGCTTTGCATCACAGCTAAGAGCTGATCAAGCTGGCTTCTCTTACTTGTACTTGATTAACATATTCTTTTGACATTCTGTGTGTGCAGCATGTGTTTTAAATTTTAATAATACATAGACCTTATGCTGCTTGTTTGTCAGCATTCTCCTTAAGAATGCTCCACACGGAAGAAAAATTGAGTGAAATGTATTGCAAATCAAACAATGCCATTTGTAAGCCTCTGCTTTCAGAAGTTAATTATTATTTATACACTGAAGCCTCTGTAATAGCCTCAAAAGTTATAGCAAGGAAAGCGGGTGAACCTCACACTTGTAAGAGGCCATATAAACCTGCAGACAAAGCACTGTTGGAAATGAGCTATAGGCGTTCTTGTCTCTCAGGCTGCTATTAGTACACTCAATCTATGCTTGAGAGGCCTATATTGGGCCTGATTTTGTTCTGATTTAAAGGAGCTTTGCCCTTGATTTTTAGTCATTCACTTTGCAATGCAGCTGAATTACTGTAATGATCGGTTGTCTCTCTTGTCTGCCTGCCTGCTCATGCCTGCTTCTTCCCTGCTCTAGCACTAGTGCTTGTCTGATACCTTCAACTAGATTGTGGGAAAAAAATGAATCTTGGAGGGGAGGAAAAAAAACTAACGTGAGTTGTATCCTGCCAGTTCAGCTTCCTGAACACAACCTCTGCACAAGGAGACTGCACAGGGCAGGGATACCTGGCTAGCAGCTGGGGAAGAGCAGGAATGGGGGGGGGCAGAAAAACTCTTCTTATAACTGGCTATTAAATTTGTCTAACTTTAGGCTTGAGGTCCTCCTTTTCAAGAATTACAGTTTGGATTTATGGTAACTTCTTAGACGCTAGTTAAAACTAGGCTTCAAACTCTTTTGTCACTTTATGCACACAAATCTGATTGTGATTGGACATTTAATTCTCTCATGCCTATATACCCGTCCACATATGATCCGATACCTACATACCCTTCCACAATTATCTAATACCTACATACCCTTCCTTCTACATACCCTTCCATACATATATATGAAGGAGCACAAGAACTGCCCAGATGAAATCATACTGCGGTTTTAAAAGTGAGATCTGAAAACGTTGAGGGATGAGATATGGAAGTGAAAAGTCCTGTTGAATGTAGAAAATCTACCAGAACAGGGAGTGATTTAAATTAATGATGGCACATGCTCTTAAATCGGCTGTGCCAGTTTCAAATACTAATAGATTAATGAGATTATTTTCAGTCTGCTCTCTAATGCAGCGTTTGAAAGGACTGCCTTGTAGCAGACTGTTCACAGGTCTGGGCTCAGCCTTGGCTCAAACTCTGCTGAGCTACCAATGTCCTTGTCTGACCAGCGAAGTCAGGAAGGGACTCTTAAGGGAAGTCCTTCCCAGTCCTACCTTTCCTCGTTTACTGTCCGTGTGTGATGCACAAATGCAGGATGCAGCTCATCAGCACAGTGCCTGCCTTGGGCTCTGTTGCCTGAGTCAGTGTGTTGACTCTTGTCCTTAGGAAAGGAAACTGAGTGAGTGTCCAAGGGTCTGCAGTGCCTGGGGAGCCGAGCTCTCCTACATTTCTGGGCATGAACCTGGTAACAGGGCAGTGTAAGCTGTGCCACGTGCTAGTCACCATGCACATCTAAGTCTGAAACCCAAAACCCAAGCAATCCTGCTTTTACTTGTGCCAAGATGAACATGACAGCACAACCAGTCCCAGTGAATTGAAGAGAAGAAGACTTTTTCAATTCATGTACTTATTCTGTGGACAAAGACAGGTTTTCCTTTCTGATGTGTCAAGTGTCAGTGTAAGGAAATAAAACAGGAGTTTGAGTGCTTGAGGATGACAATGGGTTCCTGGAATGCAATGGGAATTAAGTGGCCTCTGTGGGAGCTGATAAATGACTCTCCGTGCTTATAGTCACTGGAGACACACAGACACAGCTCTAAGTCTAGCCCTAAATTCATATGCATCTGTCCAGCCTAAGGCAAATTGTAACATGAAGGCAGTTTTCACTGGCTTGTAGTGTTGCCAAGTTACCTACCATGTAGATTCTCTGAAATTGCTATCTTGGTGGTAGTAAGCAGATAGGAGTACAAAGTACACAACAGGAAGGGAAAGCAGACCACGCAGCCATGGCCCAGAGGAAGCATAAAAGCTTTTATTTCTTTTCCTGGGTCACATAATAAGATCGGGGTTAGATGATCATTGAATCTGTATCACAGTGACTTTCTATGGTTATTTAATACAAAACCTGGGACACCATAGAGTGTGCAGAACCCGTTAAAAGCAACATTTGGAAAAATGATTGTGGTACTGTACAGCCTTTGAAATTGCTTTTCATAAATTATCTCTCACTAATCAAATAGAACCTTTGTGGGAATAAAAGAACCAAGCAGGATGTGACAGGTAGTTAGCTTTAGAAGAAAATGGTCATATCTGTGTTACTGTTTACTACTGCAGTAATAATCAATACCCTTGCAAGTGATTCTTTTGCACTTTACATTCAAGTAGGAAATCTATAGTTTACCATTTTAAGACATTCCACAAACCCCCCAGTCTCCTCCAAGTTAACATCAGGTGCAACTGCCTCCTTATCTCCTGTGTACTGGCTATTACATTGTGGCATATGTTTGTGGATTTTGCTTTATGCACACTGAGAAATACAAGGCTGCATTGTGGCTTTGGACCAGAAATGTACTGGGATCTGTGCAAAGGTGTCAATAGCATTTGTGACAGTTTCTCTGGGTGCAGACACAGCATTCAACTAACATGCCTGGCAATTTCCTGCTTTCTCCCAGCATTGCTGAATCTTCCAGAGAGATTTGCAGGAAGGCAGTGTGACGAAGTAAGGTGTAGCTGCAGTGTTGAGCAGCCACGAGGCAGATGATTGCATCTTTTCCTAGTGATGACTTCTGTAGTGACTGGTCTGGAGTCTAGATCTTAAACCTGCCTGAACAAGGAGTGCATGGCTGCAATGCTGAAGCTGCCATTTAGACCCACCTGCAATCTTCTTTTGTGGGAGTGAGTAATCTGGCCAGTGAAATCATTACCCAGTCTTGGGGTGCCTACATCACATGAGGGAGCAGACAGACGGGCAGGTGGCCATGTCCACTGTAGGGCATGCAGAGCCTGGATATTGCCTGCCCAGAGAGGACTCTATAGAGCATAATTACAGTCTTTAGTAGTTTATAGTCAGAATTGAAATCTAGTTTAGTGATCGTATGGTCACTGTTTCTCTTCACCTGGAAGGCATTATATCTCAAATATGAGCAGAGTGATGCTGAGAGCATGCTTCATATAACTAAGATGAAAAGCTCTTCAAGAGAAAAGCAACCTTAGCTCCTATATAATATATATAGATATAAAGTCTAAACAAAACTTTATAGATGACATATTGGCAAAACACTGCCAGAATAAATTTTTATGTGGGTATAAAAATATGCTCAGTGGGTGTAAATTTTATATGCATTTCAGAATCTAAACTTGACAAATTGATGGGTTTGCAGGGCATATCTATATTCTTTTTTTTTAAGGTGATAAAAAATTCAAGAGGTGTAGGCTCAGATAAAAATAAATGTGATCACATAATGTATTTGATTTAATTTATGAAGCACTACCTGTCCTCCTTTAACAGGCTACTCAAGACGTGTTAAAATGCTCTAATGCTGTGAGTGTATGGGTTTATCTCCTGAGAATGTTAATGCTTTTGTTAGCCCTAAGTGCTGTCCTGGGTTATAAGTGTAGATGGCAGTTTTGCACCACTATTTACCTGTGCTTGCTGTTATTCACTATTCTTTTGCTTCCTTCTCAGCTTTGATGCTGTCCAGTCACAGTTTCTTTAGCTTGACAGTTCCTATTAGGAGCTACTATTATACACCTGTGGTGTGGTTGTAAAGAGAGAGCCTTCTTGCATCCTTTTCGTGATCTTTCCACCCCTTTTTGCAGAGTGTTTTGCTTTGCTTTCAGTTAAAGACTTAATTCTATAAGAAACATGTTGGAGTGCTGATCTTTATTGATGCCTAGTGGTCTTTCTACACATTTTGTTATGCTTGTCTGACTGGAGTAAAACATGTCTACCTGACTAAGCTTTATATTTTGGACTATTTTAGGACAGGTTTTACAGAAAGCCAAAAGCTTCCAAAGAGAAATGATACAGGCTTTCTTGGCCTGCTTAAGTTCATGAACTTTCAACTTTCATACATCAAAAGTACAGGAAATCTGTATTTACCATACAGCAACCCCAGTATCAGGTATATTAACAGGCTCAGCAGGTATTATATCAGCCTCTTGTCCTCCCTGACACATCAGAGCTCCACTGCAGAAGGAATGGAGCCCAGGTTTCTTTTTTGTCACCAGATGAAACACTGGTACTGGATTAAATAACAGTCTCAGTAAGCAAAATGCTTTTGGATCCTGATAAGGTCTTGTGACCAATGTCAGAACATCTAGTATGAGCTTTATGTGTCCTGGCAATTGATACCAAGTGCTTGTCTCTGGCTGTAAACACCTCTTTTCTTATCTGGCACTGAAAAATCAGAAGAGGGGACTGTACTAATGGAAGAGTGTACTTCTCTGCCAGAACTGCAGATGCAGTGTTAAGTGGACACACAGTATTTGTAGCATTTCATGGTAATTACTAATGTCTCTTTTACACTCTTGTGCTCTGACTTCTTGCTGCTTCACTGCTCTAAGCCTTCCACATCACAAATTTTAGTGATCATGTTGCCTGTAATAGTGTGTCTGTTCCAGGAAATAATTACAGTTGTTTGGATGGGAGTTGACTGATAGCTGAGCAAACTTCAGGCTGGTGGCTGCACACCTCCAGCCTGTTTAGCTTTCACCTGGGGGTACAGAAAAACATCAGGCTGTGCCTTGAACAACAAAAGGAGTCTGGAAAATGCAGTTGTTTGTGGAAAATCCTCAGAGTATACAGCCTGCATGGCAGCAAGACAGCCTCACTGTTGAAAAGACTGGCAGTGAGAAATTGCAAACAGGGTGAACGCATCGTTTCTGCCCTCCAGCTAGTACATATCTTGGGACAGAAGTTTGATGGAAAGTGTTTGCTGGAAAGAAACAGAAACAAATAAACATTATTCATTTAGAAGGCGATGATGAGAATTATGAAGCTGGTGGAGGGAGCAAGGGTCAGTGAAAGTTAATTTGGAAAACTTACTTTTGCCAAAATGAACAATTAGTGTATCTAGAGAAAGCATGACTATGTTGGAACAAGGAAATATTCTTGGCAGACACATGATCATATTCTGCACGCTTCTATTTATGAGCAAATGCAGAATCTTGCTTTTGGACTAATGTGATGTTGAATTATTGAATCTTCTTTGTTAATTTGCTTCTAAACAACCTAGAAAGTCTAAAAAATTACTGGATAGAGCTGAATTTTGGATAGAGTCTGTTTTGAGCAGTTTAGTTTTTTATGTCTAAAGTTTGACTTTTTTTGAACACATTTGCTCTATGATCCCCATCATAAGCTGTTGATGTCAGCAGGAAAAAACTGATTTAAGGGTAGATCAGGTCTTATGTATTTCTCTTCAAGATGTGTCTGTAGACTTTGTTAATAAACTACTTTGCACTTGGGTAATCTTAACACTGCAAACTCAATAAAGCTTTGGGAGAGGGAGCTGAATTCTGTTCTGCTTCATGTACAAATGAAACCATGAGTTAAGTACTAATTCTTTATTATTGATTACTCAGTACTCATTGGTAGTGATTTTTGTGAAATAGGGTAGAAATATCACTTCATTTTCAGTTCCCAGGTTGCATTTATAGTTGATATTTAAGGCAAAGGTAAAACAACCACAACAAAACAGACTTACAGACTGAACACCTTTTATGTAGAAGTCAAAGAAAGAATCTCATAAAATGTACCAGTATTTTAAGAAAGGAATGTAGTTACTTTTAGATAGTTTGGAGAATCCAGATTTGGTACAAGAATGTGGTCTTGTTATCATACTTGTTTCTGAAATGAAGCACCAAACGTGTAATTCTTTCATGTACAGCAGCGTGGTCTCTAAAGAGATTCTTGCAGATTGGCACCTCTTGTTTTCTGTGTGTGTAAAGAACAAAGATGTCTTAATTGGCTTACTTTTTTTATATCATTTACAATCATGAGCTACATATATTAACAAATCCTTGTTTTTACATTTGGCTTCATGCATTCTGGACTGTGAACTGAATGCCTCAGGAGATGAAAATCTTAGAATAATAACAAAGCGTATTACAGACTAGAAAGACAATGTGTATGAGAACAGAGTCCACCTTTTCCCTTCATTTTGGTCTGGGTTCACTTTCTTGAGAGAGGGAGAAAAAAAAGGATATGGTTAGGCTAAAATATCAAGGTCATTAAGTCACTAATGACAGTTAGATCAATACATGCTAAATTTAGAGTTTTAGTAGAAGTAGATAAGCACCAGCACGAACATTTCTGTTTTGTCTGTGTCTGTAAAAGGAAGGAAGTGTTGGAACCTATAGAATAAACTCTGTTTGTAGGCAACTGCTGAGATGAGTATTGAATTTCTGAATGCTGGAGTATTTAATGGGAAACCTAATCTGAAGACACTAGAATAGGGTAGAGCTCACTGCAACACAGGGGTGTTGAAGAGCATCTAAGGAGGCATGTACGATATGAATGACACGACCATATCATATCATATATGATATATTGTAGGCTGTTAAAAAAGGAGGAGAAGACATATCTCAAGAGTGGAGGAAATGAGTGCTGCTTTCAAAACTGCACAATGAGTTATTTTTGGCATCAGGCTGCAGAAAGCAAAATTTTTTCAAAAGGTAAAACTTTGAGCTTGGCTGAGAAAATTAGTCAAAGGAGTTGGATGTGCATTTAAAACTGGGACATGGAAATTATTAGTCAGAAGGGCAAGAATGTGTTTTCCCTCCTTTTGACTCTGTACCACAGAAGAAAGCCCCCAGTAATGTGCAGAGATGGCTTGTCTACCGTACCTCCAAGAGAGCAGGGTTTCAAAGGACTGCTTGCTTGGGCTTAAAGTGCATTTTTCTTTGTGCATTGTGTTCAAAGCAAGACTGAAATTGCAAGCAGAACTCAAAGCCATTGCGATTTCACCTCATTTTTACACAGAACCCATTGAGGTTTGAGTGGTTTAATCCTAAAGCTGTAAATCTGGGTAGGTTCACACAAAACTTAGTAAAAGGTTATTTGAAAGAATTGCAAACTCCAAGAGATGTCAGAGAACTTTGGCTGAGCTTGTCACTCGCAAGTAACGGAACAGAAGGTCAGGGGACTTTACCAGGATTTCCAGAGTTGCTGGGGAAATTTTTCATAGCTCTGCTTCTATTAAGGCTGTGGCCAGCTGTCTTGTGGGTTCCTGCATAGGGTCAAAATACTTGTGCTGAATTTATAGTAGGAGACATTAATGAATCTCGTTATCTAAAAGTGCCCTTGATTTCAAAGAAGAGAATAAAACCACGGCAGAAATACGAAGCATAGAGTTGTGCTTAAAATGGTGGTTGTAGACTGAGAAAGGTAGGAGAGTATGAGGGGAGTGGTGTGTGTATTTGCACACAAAGCGGTGGAGTAAGAGTTTACAAAGAGTGAGTCTCCTTGGTTTCTGAGTGAGGCTGCAATGTCACCTTGCTAGCTCTCCTTTTCTGCTGTGAGTGCCCATGTAGCGGCAGCTGCTTGTTTCCCAGTTTGTATCATGCAATCATCTGTGGAATATTTTGAAATGGCTGCAGTGTGGTGCTCATGCTTAGCTCATATTCTGATTCAGTGACACTTTTTCTCACGCTCCGTGGTAGCCATGACAATTCCTGCATCTTCCTCTAGCAGAAAGAAACTGTTAGATGATGAAATCCTTCTTGCGGTTCAATGCATTTCCCTCTAACAAGCTCCCCTTCTCTCTCCCCTCCTTCCCAGCCCTTCTCAGTGTTCAAATCAGCAGCAAGGCCTGAATTGTCCTGTTTAGTTTGGGAGCCTCTTGCCCCATGTCTGCCACCCCTTCCTTGAGAAATGTTGAGATCATCAGCCTAGGCAAATGAGGACAGTCTCATTCCCTGCTTCCATGCCACAGCATTCAATGCTATCTCTATAACTACTTGCTTATTTATGGTTATGGAGTATTTTAAAGTTGAAAACTTGAAAACTAGAGAAACTAATTTTGAAAATAATTACTTTGCCTTAGATTTTTTTTTTAATTTTTTTTTTTTTTAGATTGAGAGCAACAGTGTTAAATAGAGGTTTAATATTCTGTGACAAAGTAGAAGTCATTTATATAGCTTACTCAATTTTAATAAATACCCCTTACCTTAATAACACTGTTGTGGCTTTAAACAGTCTGTGTAAAACACCTTTAAAAGGGATACATCTGTTGTAAAAGCAGGATAAATCTAAGCTGAGGTGTCAGAATCACTTAACTGTTTCTGAAAATCTTGGGCAAACCTGTCCCCGAATATAGACATGAGGCACAAAGTTTATGTTTCTTGAAGATAACTTTTGCCTTTAATGATTAAAATTGCTGTTCCAGAAATAGTCATACATTTTAATCAAGCTTGTGTGCTACACCTCTAGAAAATTACCACCTACTGAAACAGAGCTACAGGAATATCTTGAGTGTTTCATTCTTTCAGCCTTTAAAAAACACCTTTTAAAAGATTAAGATTTTGATCCAGGTCACGTTGGTATCAATCTCAGATAGCAATACTGATGTTGCTACAGTTACATCAGCTTGACGCTGGTGTTGATGTCAAAATCTGGCTTAATATCCAAGACTTCCTACCTCAAAAGCCGAACAGATTGGTTCAAAATCTTAGTTATAACTCTGCTGAACTCTACTTTCTACATAAAATGTTTCATTACCTTTTAAAATCTATGGTGCCTTGTTATAGTAATGGCAAAAGCCTTTCCTTTACACTCATAATCAGTATTGATTATAATGTGAGATGAAGAGTCCTCTGGTAGAATAACATTACTGTCTGATTTAATAAGATAATTACTATCTTTATTCATAAATATTGTGTTTTATTGCTTTCTGTTAGTGTGGCACATATGGGATTCATAATTTATTTCAATTACACCAGTCATCGGAGAAGCCAGTGAAATGTGATATTAGCAATGCTGCTTTTACTGTACCACCATAGATTTTCTGGAAATGCACAGGCCCACCCTCTATGGGACAGGAATTCTTTCCTGTCTTTAAAAAGCATCTGGTATATGTGCTGATCAGGTCTAAATAGTAAAGGAAAATAATCTAGATGACTTAGCACACTTTCAACCTGAGTACCAGGACCTTGAGCTAACAGGATGAAGGAAGGGATGAAGGAGGGAGAGAGAAGTGGGGAATTGAAAGACAGTAGGCAGGAGAGAAGAAAGGTAAGAGGAGTCTCAGAGGTGATGAAGAGAATGAAGGCTAAGAAAGAGAGAGGGAGTGATGTGCTTACAGAAACAGCAGAACTACAAATGTGCTTTCTATGCACAAAACACTTTCTGCTGGACAAAAGGAATGGAAGGTAATGATGAAACAGATTAAAAGAAAAAGCTGTTTTTCCTCTGATTCCTAAATTTGTGGAATCACTGAAAATCTCCCCTAATTTACAATTCTCAAGAAATGCAGCAGTCCCAAGCTTTATGCAGCTTTATTTCACACCCTCATAACACAGCCCATAGTCTCTGAGTCATACTCTCCTCTTCATCAGACCTCAGAGCTCGTGAAGCTCAGGCTGAATAATAACACACTTTCTGGTGCATTTCAGATCTATTTTTGGGGTCCTCTGGATTCTGGACGTTTCTGGGACGCAGACTGAAGTCCTTTCCTTTGACTCATTCTTGTGTCAGGATGAAACCCGGCAGTTATTGATCCAAGGTTCATCAGTCATGACTGTGGGAAGAGGTCAGATATTGAGCACCCAGAGTCTGCAGGACAGTTCTTTAGGGGCTACTCTTGGAAGAAAAGTAGAGGAAAATCAGAGTTATTTCAAGGCAGGAAAGAGGGATACTGTTAGAAGTGGTATTTCTAACACGTGTTTAGGGGATGTTGCAGAGAACTAGCCCTTCCAGCACTCCTCTCCTTCTCTTCTGAAGGGCAACGCCTCTTGGACACTGTGTCTGGGTTTGGGTGGGAAATCTGATGAGACTTTTCCTTCTGTCTTTTCCTGCGTTCAGCCATTCCCTAAAGTCATTTCACAGTCCTGGCAATTTCCAGGTGGGCAGCCAGCTATCTAGAACTCCTGATTAACAAAGTACCAAAGGGAGAACTTGGAGAAACTCTAGTAACTTTTTGTGATACTGTTTATACTGATAAAAACATGTTTTTCAGGTGTTGTGTGATGCATTCATGGCATTACACAGCTTTCAAGCAGCCTAATATAATGCCCACTATCTTCTATTATTTATAAAAGAGATTTGTTTTTTATCGTGCTGGAAAAACCCACTTGGTTACTCTTTGAAGTTCAGGCAGGTCAGCAGAGAGTATTGGAAATTGAACTTTTCTACCTGGTGGCCCTGCTGCCATGGCAGGCAGCAGTCTGACAGGAACACAAGTTCAGCAGTACAGAGTAGTAATGAAAAATGTGGCTTTGCAACTTTTCTCTGTCAATAACAAAGCTCATCTTTTTGTGGCAGCGAGACATTGCATGCAGCACACATTTCAAATTCAGTTAATCTCAAAATAATTCAGAAATCAAAGAGCTTATTCAACCATCAAGACATACCAGATTGACTCACTGTGTATTCATGGAGGGGAGAGCTGAGGGAAAAAGAATTCAATATCAAGATCAGTAAAAGCAGCACTAGTTTTTGTTCAGTCTAAATTGTTTTTAGGCCACACGAGCACACTGTGAATGCTAAAAGAGGTACCAAAAGAATATTTTATGCATTGTTTGCATTACTCATCTAGGAATAAAATTCACAAAGGTGGCAGTTATACATACGTGCATATGCTCCTCTTGCCTTGCTGCAAGACCCTATGTATTCTTAACATTATTTCAGGACTGTGTATGCATCTGCTGTCGCCACACACTTGACATTCAAATCCAGTGCCAAAGAGCATGTGCACATACAGCTGATGGGCTCAGAGGTTTTGCTGGGGTATTAGTATTTGCTTACCCAGTTTCCGCGTTTCCTGTTTTGAATGTGTCATGGAATTCAGGCACCATTAGAAATAGAATTACTGCTGCCAAATTAATATGTATGTATGACTGGGCACCTCCTAGAGATAGTGCCTATAGCGGGTGAAGGTGTAGGGATGGCAGTAAAAGAATGTATTTACCTGTAAATTGTATCAGGATGCAGGACCGGACCTTGCATTACTCCAAGGTCGCATGGGCATCAGTGCTGCTCTGTGCCACTCAGCAGGGGGTGAGGGGGGTCAGCACAGTGTTCAGGTCACTGAGATTAGAACCAAGAGCTGTTGGAATTGGGAGGCAAAACTATAGAGAAGCCTGTCCTTGCAGCTGAGCACAGGGAATACGTGGGAGCCCATGAGGCACCCTTGGTTGTGCTACTTGCTTAATGCTCAGCTCAGGCTGAGCTGTTGTTGGATATATGAATGAAAAGCTCCCCTTGCTGCTGCACCTAACACTTTTTCTGGGCAAGAATAGATTATTTGGCAATAAATTGCTCTCATCTCTCAGGCTTTAAATTTGTCGTTCCCATTTTATCTTTTATGTGCACCTTAAAAGTTTTCCAGACACTGAGCACTGAATTGTGGCAGACACACAACCTAGTTCCACCGTTCTCCTGCATGCAGTGTGAAGGGCTTTTATTCTTGAAACTTGTAGACAGCTGAATAAACTAATTTCTTTCACCCGTTAGTTATCCGGGCTTTGTTTGTCTTTGCACAGCAGAGTGTAATCCAATAGAAGTCAATTACAGACCCCTCTTTTAATTGTCAGTCAAACAGCGAAGATGGTAACAGTCATGAAACACTTACCTTTATTCAATAGGGAAGTGTACCAGCGCCAGGGTAAAAGGCATGATGTGACACGAGATCACTTCTATTTCCATGGAGACTTCACCAGTGTGACACTTGCAGAATTGGGGTCACATGATAAGCATTTAACCAGCTAACAGCCAAGTAATGAAAAACAAACCCCCAAACCACAAACCCCATATGATTTCTGTGTAACCTGAAGACGATTCTTTTCTTTCACATATTTCATGCAGCATTTCATTACTGAACAGCAGGGCTGCTGTGGGCTGAAAATTCTAACTCCTGCTTGGCACAGGAGCTTCTGGGTCATGGAACTGTATGGATAAACTATTTCACTGGCTTCTATCCCACTCAGTAGTGGAGGGGAAAAAAGTTTGGGAATACCACTCAATTGTACTTTTAAAGAGGAATACTGTTTAAGAACAGTTAGATAGGATCATATGGGGGAATCCACTTCTCTGTCCTGTCAGTGGAAGTGACCAAATAGAGTTACAGGGAAAATAGGTTTTTTCCTCTCCCAGTCTCAAGCAGTCAGATATTTTCACTAGTCTGCAGATATCTGGAAACTGCTCTGGGAGTATAACACTCCTTGTACATCTCTGTGTTAACTATTTTCATTACTCGAGATCCTTAGTTTCATTCTGAGGTCAGCAGTGGCATGTCAGGGCAGAGGGAGCCTGGAGATAGGGCTAGTAAGCCAATTTGCTATGTATAACTGTCCCATAAGCCTGGCTTTGGTGCATTTTGGCAAGATTTTTTCAGTGTCCCTCCTCTTTTTCTTACCTTAAAGGACATAAAATCACCTAAAATTTCATCAGACTTGTCTTCTCAAGCATTGCTGGGGATTTCTCAACCTGTGGCCAGTCCATAGAGTCGTGATAAACTGTGTCACACCCATGAGAGAGAACAAAAGACTAAAGGAGATTACAAAAGATAAAAGCACGTATTTGCTGTTGAACTCTTGCTTTAGTTGTTCCCTGTTGACACGAGTTCTCTATGTTAACATCAATTATTTATCTTCCTTTGGCAGCATGCCACTCTTCCACCCACTTTCAAGTGACTGATGGGGTGAAGTAATGGGAGATGGCACACCGCACACCAGCACTCCTCAGCTTGACTTGGGGGTGCATGAGTGAACAGTGTATCCTCTAGCTTTTACACATACATTCTTTTTCAACATAGAGCTGGTTAGTCCACTTGTTGTCTACCCTACACGGGCTGCACGTGATATGGAGATTAACCAAACAAGGGCTGATGTCTCCACTAGCTCCATTTTCTCTTTTCATTGTTTCACCAGCAAAGCAGGGGTAGGCTGGCTTCTAGGCCACAGTAAGAAGAGCTTCAGGAAGTATTGTCAGGTCCCCACCTACTAATAAAATAACAGCCAGTAATACTCTTAACAGCCTTTTGTGCTGTATGTGGGCATTGATTATGGAGGATTACAGTTGTTGCTATTGACAAACTGAATCAAATTAAAAACTGCTACTGACTTTTCCAGCTCTTTGGTGAGTGGAAGACAAAGGGTGGTGCTTCTCTTGCTTTCCAAAAGTGATGTAAAAGAATAACCCCAAAAAGCAGGATGAAGCATTAATGGAATGGGAAACAACTCGGGGTTCATTCTCTAGTGATCAGCTCTTGCATCTTTCTTTTCTGCTTTAAGCTCAAAGTTGCAGACTTCTGTTTGATACTGTCAACTTCAGTTGCTTGCAATCAAACCTTTTAGCTGTCTAGCTGGAACCATTTATTTTTAATGTAAAAGACATAGGCAATTTACAGCAAATAGTAGCGGAAATGTATTACAAATGCTGGAGGTTCTGAGCAGGCGATAGGTTATAAAACTTTATATACCCATTTTGCACATGCACAGCCCTCTTCAGTTGTAACAGAAAGGCCTAGTTAACATTAATTTTTACATCTTCATTCTCATTAATGTTTTTTTTTCACATGGCAGCACAACAGTTCATTGACTGCCACATTAGAAACATACACTCTTACATAGCACAGGGAAATGTCTATAGGTTCTCTAAAGCTTTCTTGTTATGAAAAGTTACTGACTATCTTGCAGAAAATGACTTTGGTGTGCCAGCTTACAGATGTGTTGGGGAAGAGATAATTCCTACCAAAGCCTTGAGCATTTGTCCAAGTATTTTAATTTCTTCCATGCAGAAGAGATGAAACCTCTGAGTGTATTAGTAAAAATGCATTAAAGATTTCTAGGTTCATAATCTGTTTTGGTTTGGAACTTGTGGCTATTGCTCTTTCTGAAACATAAGATCAAATCTGTGAGTATTTTAAATTTCATATGGCTTTACTGCAAATTCTCAATTAGTGCAAGGGCCAAAGCAGGTCTTTGTTAGCTGTGGAAATCTCCAGCAGGGAATGCAGCAGGCTTTCTCCTGAAAGAAGGCTTCGCTCAGATTCCTTGCTCTAGGTTCTGCTAAAAGTTTAAAGTTTGCAGCAGAATCCATCATCGGGTTCTTGCTGCTGAGTGTGACGGAAATCCCTTCCCTTCTGTAATGATCTGTGTAATCTGGAGTGCACAGGTGCATGGGATACTCTTTATTGACTGCAGGCGAAGAGCAGACTGGAAGGATCCACTAATATTGCTCTTCAGACACATTGTCCTTGGAGATAGGTGGTTGAAAGTTTAGATATTTGCCTAGAATTATGTGCAGATCTGAAGAATATGGATTTGTTTGTGTTTATGAAGACAAGAAATCGCCATAAATATCTGTGAATCTTTTTGCATTTAGAAATCATTCTAATACATATAAATCCCCCTGGAGGTGATTTTCTAATTAAAATTGAGTTCATAATCAATAACTTCTTTGATCAAAACCACTTTTTCATTCACCAACTCACCATAAGCAAATGCTTTGCTTCCCAAAATTATTCACCGGATGAGTGGGATAACTAATTCTCCATGTGTTCTCCATTGTGAGCAGTTTGCTGTAAACCACTTTCGCTGAAAACTAGATTTATTTACTTTGACTTAATGGACAAATCCCAGAATATTTTGTTGCTGTTCTTAGACTGGATCTAGTTATGGGGTCACACTTCCATATGCCAAAGTTTGTCCTGATTTGACCAGAATTTTCAAGGGTATTGAGGCCAAGGAAAAAAGGTTCACTGGAGTCTGCCGAATCTTTTAGCAACTAGGCAGTTAAGCATAAAACGTCTCCAGTGTGACAGACAGTTAAATGATAAAACATCTTTCTAGTAACTGCTGAAGACAGGAAATATTATGTGAAAGGGGCAGGAAGTGTTTCAAAGGGCACTTGATAATAAAGGGTCTGCAAGTGTTACTTGTAAGTGATTTATTGATTTGTTCAGTGTAGCATGCGAGACTGTACTGATTTATACAGAGCATATACAAGAACCATGTCATTACAAACTGCAAACCAATCTTTAAAATTAGTTACTGTCCAATGGGTTTTGGAAAGATATACCTGTCCTGCTGCCACCCAGCCCAGAGCACGATGATTAGTTGAAGATGAAAGTTGATGTGAGTAGATCAAAGCTCAGTGTATTAGGTCAAGCATTTTTAACATGGATTTATGAACCGGCATTCTGGTTCATTCTGTGTTCTCTTGGAAAGAAAAATTGAAGTACTCCAAGGATTTTCCTTTACAATACCTGGGACTTTCTTGCGTTTTTCTAACAGCATTTCTCTTTCTCTCTGCTTTCTCTAGTCTACCCAAACTCCTCTTTTCTTTTTGCATCTACTCTGGGGGTGCCAGCACACTATAAGCTATATATTTAATGTTGTCTTCGCTAGTCCAAAGGCATGGGCACTAGTCTTTATTTCAAGATGCAAAACCTGCTTTTTGCTTCTTGACGTCCCATGTTCAGTCTTAACTGATAACCAAGATCAGCATTATTATAGATACATCTAGTTTTCTAATAATAAAAATCCATCCGATTGATGCAGTGTGCATGTAATAAACTACCCAAGCATCTATCACCCACAAAGATGGCAAATTGAAACCTCTGAAGAACTGATTCTGCAAGACATAAAGACCTTCAACTTTAGAAGAAACTCTGTTGCCCTGGAAATTGTTGCTTGGGCAAAGAAATGCCTTTTGGCACAGATTTCTGATCTTTAAAAGCAAAACTCTCAGGACATGAAATGAAATCTTGTGGCTTATGTGTTTCTTAAAAGAAGCCCGAGCCCTGTGCTGTTTCATATTTCTCCAATATAAGAGCTTTTACTTGTCAATACTTGATGATCTGAAAATCCTTTGAGCCCTTTGCACTCACCAAGGAAATTACATGCACCTGAACTGCACTGGTAAGCACACGGTGCTCTTGGATGTGTGCACTGTGATCTGTGCAGGCAGCGCAGTGCTAGAGCCCAGCTTCCCAATGAGGCTGCTTAGCGAGCAGCAGCACAGCCAGGCACAGAGAAAAGGCAGAAGTTGTGTTTGTTACTATTTGCATTCCCACCATGCCCAGAAGGCCAGCCCCGGGCTATGAAGGGTATCATTGTGCTGTGCACTGTGCTAACACCAGACAGACAACATGTTGTTGGAACACGAGACAGAAGTGGTTACTAAAGACAGAGGAACACAAAGAAACAGCGTGATGACAGTAGTTGGCAAGCTAGGTCTCATCATAGAACTGTCCAAGGTTGGTCATTCCCTAGCTGTAACAGCAAGGAAATCTTAGTGGAGAGAGCTGAGGGACTGTTGTAAGTAACTTTAGACACATTCAAAGTGAGTTGCTTCCTAGCATGAAGGATACAGTGGCAGAGAGGATGAAGCTGCTTTTGTATTTCTGCAGCAAGTGGATGCCGAAGGCAGAAATCATTGGTTGAAGAGAAGTGACAGCCTGTTTCACTGCGCAGAATGAGGGATAAGCAAGGCAGGGACAGTGAAGGAAAAGCTTAGGAAATTAAGATGTTTTTTGTTTGATAAATATAAGAGAAGGAGCCAAAAGATGACAGATAGGATGGCTGATGTGGTCAAAGTAGCAGGGTAGTAAAAATCATCTTTTCAGAAGTACTACAGATAGATGTGAGTAGGGCCAGAAATGCATTTGTCAAACCTGGAAAAAAAAAGATGGTTGTCTTAATAAAAACAAAAGGTCTTGGGGGCCCGGAGAGAGCTTTTCCGATGTGATCTGATAGAAAAGTCATATCTGAATTTGTTATGTAGAGAGCATCTGTGGGATTTACACATAAGCTGGATTTGGGGACAGAGAGAAGGATCAGAGTTGCAGATTCTCTCAGGTTATGGATTGCAGCAAGTGGCACTGTACTGCCAGCAGTGACTGAGGAAAGAAAGGGAAAAAGATTAGAGAAGTCTTGCTATGTTAAGCTTAAACTAATGACTAGGTATCTCTGAAAAGATTTTAATTCAGACAGGGTATGTTGGAGCAGAGAAATACTTTTGTGAGTTGCTAGGATAAAAATATAAATTGAATTTATGTTTTCAAATCAGCTCTGGGCTGCTAAAGTTGACAGTTCCTCTCCTACAGGAAAAGGAGAGAGAAGCATCTGGGGTTCACTGGTGGAAAAATTGAGCTGGAAAACATGCCACAGCCCACATCATTCAGGTCACCAGGTATGGGGGGTTCAATGAGGTTCACGTAATGTAGAGAATGATGACTATGGAGCAGCTGAGGATACTTCCATGCCTTTGCTGTCGCAAAGGGTAGTTAGTTGGTCTGTTGCTGCCTTGGTGAATACATATGCTGATGGTAGAAGCAGTTCAAAGTCCTGTTTTATCCTTGGGGAGCCTTGAGAAGGCTCATGTGGCAGTGTGTTTTTCTCACTGTATCAATTTTTCATCTGCATGTTGAATATAATTGCTGAGCCCAGTGTGTATGTTATTTCCTTTTTGGCTTTGTATATATAATTTTAATACGTGTCACAGACGTAACACTGTTATCCTTTCTTTGTTTTTCAGCATATTTATGAGAAACAGGAGGGCAGAGGAAACCAGAATATTTTAGGTCTAGGGCCTTCAATTTAGTATTCTGTGTGCATTTCATTAGCTGAAGCTGTTTAACAAAGTGTGGGTTGGGGTTTCTTGCTTTTTAATACAGCCTGAATTCTGGAAAGTGCATGCTATACACCTACTGGGTGAAATACATGCTGTTCTGTGGTGCTGCTATTGCCTCCACTGGAGGAATGCTCCTAGGTTGTAGGAGACGGATACAGTCCCTCACTGGTGTGGTAACTGATCACAGCGCTGGCATTCAGCAGGGAGCACGGGTTAAATTTTCAAAGCTGGTACCAGGATGGAGAGTAGCAGGTACAGTGCTCCCCGAGGCCACTGGCAAGCAAATAATTGAGTCTGAGCCTAAGATAGTGCCTTAATCATTAGCTTGTAGTTTCATTTTTCATGTTTTCTCAATGGGAATGGATGGAGAGAAAAATGGGGAGGAGAACAAACACGGATCACCACATTTCAGATATCTGCAATTGCCTGTGTTGTCTTTCTTTGCCTCTGCCTTAGCAATTTGCATAGTATTTTACTATGTAATTTTAAGGACCTTTACCTCATATTTGGCTAAATGAAAATGCTTCTTGTACCTCCTTATGAGACAGTTTTCCCCAGGGGAAAGGTTCCCTGTTGCAGCGAATGTTTTCTGAAACTTACTGCTGTTTCATCAAGCTGAGTGGTAACAAATAGTGTTACATTAACACATAGCAAACCAACAGCAGCAGAACTTTGGAAAGAAGCCTTCCATATCAGAGTTGCCAGAACTTTCATTGTGTCTGGATACAATAGACATAGAGCTGACCACCTCCTGATTGCTTGCCGCTTGCTTTGATTTTTTTACCATTCATGGAATGAGATGTCTTATGTGACCAGTCAGCATGTTCAGTCTTGTCTTGCATAACTTTCAGATTTAGAATATGTGAAAAATGAAGACCTCAGCACAAATTTTCAGAGAAAGAGTTGTTTTCACCTGTGCAGCTTCTAGTGTCATGGGGATTTATATTTATACACTGATCAGTTACGATGCTAAAATTAACATAAATTAATAGGCTCCTAGTTATCTGCTCCCTATGAAAGAAACGAATACAGTCTCACAATATATTATTGCAGTCAGTAGGAATGAAACATTGCTATGTAGGGAACAGTCACTCATCAGCATTTTTTCTGACCAGCTCCTCTTTGCAAACAGGCTAATGCTTTCAGAGCTGTTATAAAGCTTATTTTTGTACTTCCATTTTCTCTGCATGAATTAAAAAAAAAAAACAAAAACAAAAAAAAAACAAACAACCCAAAAAAAACCAGATAAGAAAAAGTCCTAATTTAAAGTATAATTTATGACAGAATTTTGGCACTGCGAAGGTTGATCACCAAAAAATTTCAATACTGGAGCTTCATTTCATACACATGATGTCTGCTGTGGCAATGGAGTTTAACTGCAGGACTTCTTTTCCTTCAGAAAATGCTAATTGGATTTTCAACAGGATGCTCATGAGTAAAAGATGGTGCTACACAGTGAGACTGTTTTTTTGTCTTTAAGTAGTTCTGCTTAATGAAATGTATAAAAATCTTACATTGTTCTGTCAAAACAGAAATAATGTGCTTACTCTATTTCCTGCTGTGATCAACCAATCTGGTAATTTAAATCTAAATGTGCCATAATCTTGAACACTGGGAGGATTAGAAAAGAATCATAAGGCAAACGCCCACATTTACATTTAATAGATGGCCTTTTGAGCTCATTTTCGATTTAGTGCTATCCTTCCTTGATGAAAACAAACACAAATTTCCTGAAAATAATATCAAAACAGCAAAAGTGCATCAATTAAGCCACAAGATTCAACAGGGCAGATTTTAATGGGCCATTAAGCCCAGGGTGTATTGTGAAGTACCAAAGTAAAGGGTGGATTACTTAAAGTACCCACAAAATATACTAATGATTCATTAAAGCATGCCATGTAAACAAATGGTCATGTTATAACTAAGTGGACTGACTGTACAATCATTTTTAGTGGTGTGTTAAAGGAGGAAATCTACGAACAGCAAGTTCAGAATTGGGTCCAGCTTGTTAAAATGAAGACAAAAGTTAATTTAAAAACCTGAAATACATAATATGTACAGTTTTCCCACTAATATGCCTCCACTATTGAGGGAAGAAAGTGTTGAGTGAATACTTTTCAAAAGCAGTAATTTGACTACATGCCTGGTAGTGTGACTTTTCCAAAGCCTTTGGGTCTGAAGGGTCAGGTCCTCATCTCAAATGCTTGGGCTTTAAGAACAAGAGTAGTTCTTTTACTCATGTGTCTGACTTCATATGGTTGGATACTTTCCAAGGATCTGCTCCTCAGACTGTGCGCCCTGGTGACTCCCAGCAGTGTGTTTTCAGTAGCTCCTGCTGGAATGCAATGTCACAAAGCCAGCTTATTTTGGAAGTTTCAAAAATCTCCCCATTTTTTAGAAATGCCAGTGCTAGGTATGACAGAATGGCTGTTGCCATGGTGGTGTTACTGTGCAAGGTTAAGGGTACTCTCTCAGGACACAGCTGACTGCTCTCTTCATATGTGGAGCTGCACTGCTGACCTGCAGTGTACATACATAAAAACACTTGTTCTTGGCATAACATACATACAGAGCAGTCCTTCATCTGATAAACTCAAGGAGTTTGGTCAAAAAACATAAGGTGCTCTTGAATGACAGGTTGCCTCAGTGCTTCCAAAATATATCTTTGGTTCATTAATGTGCGACAAATGAAGAGAGATCCCAAACCTACATGTTCCTGACAGTGCGGTTAAGGAATGCTCTGGTACTGCACCAATGTTTCCCTGTTAGAAGAGCAGGGATGTTTTATACAGTGCAGGCAGTGTTAATGAAGGGGCCATAACCTTGCTGACTTGCAGGACAATCTTACCTTCTCTGTGTACGTGGGTATTTCCAAATATCCTCTTGGCTGTTTCCTCTAACCAGAAAACTAAATGCCCTTTTTGATTTGAATAAAAGACCAAATCAGCAAGGCTCTTAAGCACGTTCTTAACACTATCTTCATTACTAAAGCACCCAGAAGGACATCTGGTAGAAATAAAGTCATTAACCACAGTCAGCTTTGGGTCAAGCTTGAAACACTTGAACACAACTCAAACGTGTGTTGCAGCTCCTTTTTTGAGTTACTCTTTGTGTCACTACAGTTAGATTGCTCATTTGGGTTTACTGGTATTGAGTGCCTGCTTAGTTGAGGCTCTTCCTATTAAAAGCATGGTGAACCCCCCATGAATGGAGGAGATGTCTGGAAAAATACAGTTCCAGATAAGTTATTTCTTCCTTGTTGGTTTGCATCAAGTGAGAGAGCAGCAATCTGAGAAATAAGTAATCCGTCTTCATAGAGGAGCCTAGACTTAAGTTTTCCAAGGGATGGGTTTCATTTATCTTTTACAGACATCATTCAAATGGTATAAAAAAATGACTCCTGGGTGGGGAGATGGGAAGCAAAATTTCTGCCCTCAGCTGGTGAGTTAGCTCAGGGGCAAGTGTCTGGGACTGAACCTAGACTCCAGCATGTGATACTGAGCGAGCGGTGATTTCTGATTAGTTCTTCTTATGAAGGGACTTGTAACAAACTTTTTCATTTTATTTGTCTGCATCAATTCACAGCAAATGGATTGCAGTGAAATTTAACATTGCAGCAATTTCCTGCATAACACCATCCTTACACACTGGGAATCAGCAGCATATAATGGGCACGATACCCATGTCTCCCAAGAACCCATTTTCACTCTATAGTTGGTCCATCATTTATATGGATCAAGGCAGCAAAATAGAGGAAATAAAAAGTCACATTGAAAACAGTGTGGGCTGCATGTTATTTCTTCTTGATGGCTTTTAATGTATTACTGATCTGAACATATGGTAAATAGTGCAGGTTCTTTCTTTTTAGTAGCGCTGCCTCTGGTAAGGCATTTTACCCTATCTTTAAACAGTGTGAGTTCTTAAGCCTACACCTACTGAACATCTATAACAGAGAAGTATGAAGAGAGCTATTTAATGTGTGATACTTACTGTGCAGCTTCAGCTCCTCTGGAGCACAAAGAGATCCGCGAAACAGTCATTTGTAAAAACAAACTGTATAAAACCTTTATTTTAAAAACAATGGGCACCACTAAGAATAATTGAGGGTGCTGGTGCCTGGACTATAGAAATGCTGGTAACTGTTGGTGCTGGTAGGTGAGATGGCCTTTTATTTGGTCACCTTTAGAAGGTAAGATCCTAATGAAAAGCAGCTGTGTGTATTCAGTCCCAAGTCCCAGTTTCCTTCTCCAAACCCAGAAGTTACCCAGTACATTTTTATTAAAGCACAACTCCCTTCTCAGCTGATATTTTGCTTTGGTACAGATGGCTTGCTTTGTTTTGGTTTGGTTTTGGTTTTCTATTGGGGTTGGAAAGTAATTGCTAAAAAGTTCATTCTGCTTTTCCACACAGTTCTTCCATTTCCTGCTGGCACTCCTTTCCCCCCTGAAAACCTGCATTTACAGCCTTCCTCCCAAGTGCTTTCTGCCTCCAGAGCTCTCTACCAGTTATTTTTTTCTGTCCTGCACTTCTGCTGCTCCTTCCCTTTCAGAGAGGTGTGTTCCTATTCCTTATGCTTTTGTCTTTCCCTTCTCACTGAATTAGGTAGCAAAACTCCTGGTAACTCCTCTTAGAGTCAGTCTGACCCTGTCCTGCTGCCTGGATGTAGCTTTCTCCCCTCTAAAGTGCTGTAAGCTTGCTGCAGTCTCCTGTAGTCTGAGCAGCCTCTTCTTTGACCTTCTAACACGTGTTAAAGGTTACGTATGGCATATAACATAAAATCTCACCTGCGAAGTAAGCAGAGTCATTATTATCTAACCCTGGTGCTCTGCAGGGTCAGCAGAGGCAGCTGTTACTGTCAGTGAGGGTGATACTCAAGTGCTCTCAGTTGCCTCTACAAAATAAGAGGAAAATAAACACTTTGGGCAAGAGCAGTGTTTGTCTTTTAAACCAGAGCAGTATTTGTTTGTATTGGAGAGAAGGGCAGCGCCACGTTGGAAGTGTTGCCAGCTTTTACAAACAACTTGTTTTTGCAATTGATTTTGGTGATCACCAAATGCTGGGAGGTTGCTGTGGGCTTTCTGGGGTGGCAACCTCACTGGTGGCTCGCGCTGGAGTGACTGAGCATTCTTCAACAACATTTACTCCTTTAACCTCCTTTGCAAATTTAAGTGATTGAAGCTTTACAACCATCTTGGCTACTAGACTTGCTGGTCTTTTAGAAAGCTGTTTCCATGTTTCCTTTGAAAACAGCTGAAGTGGTGCAACGTAGGGTGTTCTTCAGGAGGGACAGGGAAGAATGAAAGTCAGAGAGTAGCTCTGAGATGAATCTGATTTATGTGTTTTTGATAAGGTGGTGATAATTTTGTCAGATCCTAGTGTCTGCAAAGTTTTCTTTCTCTGACCTGAGAAATACCACCCAGCCTGTATCTCTAATTCAGCATCTGTCTATATTCTTCTCTTCTGAAACTGGTAAAAACTGCTTCAACCAGATAATGGGCCACAATACACAGATTGTGCATTTTTCTTAACTTCTTTGAGAAAAATGAGTTCATTCCCATTCTTGTTCATCATTCTCTTTCCTCAGGGCATACATCCCTCTGCTCTTCTGAGTCTGGGGCTGGATGAAGCACATGGCTAACAGTGCTGCAGTTGTCTCCCTGTATGCTACCAGGCATGTGATAGGTAACAGCTGAGTCTCTCAGACATGTAGCAACTGCAGCAGGACTTGAAAAATATGATTTTATACCTCCCACCAACAACAATTAATCCAACCCAAATTCTGCTTCTAGTGTGCATAAACATTCCTCTTCGAAAACGGCTTTTAGGCAAGTCTTTCAGCTTGGAAGTTATTCAAATGATTTGATGATTTTTTTTTTTTTGAGATTGGTGACGCTAGGAATACAGGAGATGATGGTCTGTGCATCATCTTGTCGTCTCAAATGTGAACCATGTACCTGTATTATTAGAAGTTTTGGGAAACTATGGAAGTTTTAACAGGTTTTTTCTGCTCCTTTAGTTCCCCGAGCCAGATTAGCCTGTGAGGCTTTTGAATCTCAGACAGCTGCTGGTGTTACAAGTACTTCTTAATTGTGTATTTTGGAGAGACTATAATGGCCCAGTGATTTCCTAAATTTGCAGGCCAGAAGGCATCACCGTGATCATCTACTCTGACCTCCTCCTGAGATGTAGGAATCACTGGGTGAAATCCCATTAAATGGATTAAATAACAAGTGTAAAATTAAAAAGATAATAAAATCTAGTATTTCTTCTTGGTGCTGGTCCAGGACTTAAGGTATTGAGGTAGTGCAGTGAGAATGTACCTGCTATCCATGTTTCACCCTATACTGTGTTGCAGAGAAGAAACCTCTCTTACTGTTCAGCAAGTGGTGTCTTGTTTTTTAGATTTTTCTTTTTAATTTTTATTAAATTGAATGCTTCTGTTTTAACATGGAAATGTAATCTTCTTGGTGGATGTCAGGCTATCCACGCATCTGTAGCAACTCTGGTACATCATCCCTGTCATGGTCCTGCTTATAGCCTGAGGCCTCATATATATGTGGCACATCACTTAGGAGGCATGATGGTGAGGATGTGTTTGATGTCTTCAGGATCTAGGAGTAGATCTGGTGCCTATTTTTTATCTGCCAGCTTGTGTTAAAATGAACACACCCCAGAATCACTCACTGGAAAGCTAGGGCCACTTAATGCATCCAGTGTGGTAATAAACCCAAGAGCAGTCCTGCAGGCACCTTGTCACATGCCATAGTACAGATCACCTTTCCTGAGCTCTCCGGTTCTTTTCAAATGCTGCTTACCCTGGAAAGGATCAGATAACCTCACTTTTCCCATTATCTTTATCCTAGTTCTTTAGCAATGCAATAGGTTATGCACAGCACCTCCTCTGCAGCTGTTTGAGCTGTTTGCTTTAAAGAAAATGGCACCAATCCTGTGTTAAAATACTCACACTAATGAGGTGAAAGTAGCTCTGACTGATGTAGTCTGAATTCCAGGAAAGGTGAAGTCAATACCAAGGCAACTTAAAGTGTAGCATTTGCTTTTTCTGCAAGTGATTATGTATTTCCCGTTCCTCCTGACTTAACATAGATGATGTACAGTCAGTAGTGTGTGTGTGTGTGTGTCTGTGTGTAAGGATTCACTGTAATTCAGCAAGGATATTCTACAGGAAAGATCTGATGAATTGTTTTTTTATATTCTTCTGAAACAAACTTGGAGAACTAAGATTCAAAAAAAGCTGTTATTAATACGTGGATTCTAACAAAGTCTAAAAACATGTATCCTCTGTTTCCAGTGGCCTAGCTGTAGGAGGCTGCAATCAGAAATGTAGAGGCTCCATGTTTCTGTGCCAGTTCCAGTGCATCCCATGTGAAATTCGGCAGGCACAGATAACCCTGCTTCTGGTGGAGAAGGTGGTGGGAGTTCCTTTACAGCAGCATTTTCCTTCTTGTCAGCCAGAAAGATTGCTGGTTTTGCTCTGATTCTCTGCAGAGGAGAAGTTGTCTTTAGATCTCAGGAAACTTCCCTGGTGTGTAGAAAGCACGCTGTGTCATTCATTACCTAAATGAAGGTTAGTTTATGCTTAAATGAGTAGTAAAACCAAAGCAAAATATATCTTAATTGATTTAATTCCCATGCACATCCTAACAAAAAACAGAGATGTTATCTTGCTAAATAAGAAAGAGACTTTGGATATTTCCAATCTGGAAAACTTGATGTCTGTAGTGCTGGGGAGGGGGCGTGGAATAAAAGCAGAAAAAGAAGTGTGTATGTTTGAGGAATGGGACAGTGACTGTGACAAATAGTTAATGAATTGCCTTGCCAGGTGGATAAAGAAGAGTTTGGTTTTGCCCTGACTAATGGAGTGGGTGACCTGGTGTTTGTGCTACACTGTCTTCTCAGGTGGTCACCTCTGAAATACTCATGGACTTCATGAGTGGCTTGGAGTTGTCTGATAGAATAAGTTTTCTTTAGCAACACCAATGTTGTGGAAATATCTACCTAGAGATGCAAAACATACTGCAATTGCAAGTATGTTTTGGGTAATGCAAAAGGGTAATGCAAAAGGGGTTATGAATTAACAGGCTGGAAGAGTAACAAAGATTAGAGCTAGGTGGTTTCAGGGAATGTGTAAAAATAACCAAAGGCTAATTGCAAAGGAGAGGGTGAGGTAAGCCCATAAATTAGAAGGGATGAGAATGGAAAAAGACAGGTCAGGTAGTAAGATGGTCAGGTAAAACAACCAGTGAAGGAAATGAGAGGGCAAGAAAGATGGTGGGTGTTTCTTTAGGTAGAAAGCTCACGAAAGCATAATATAGAAAATAAATTGTGGGTACAATGAAAAGCATCTCATAAAGAATATAAAAGTAGATAAAATGGCATATAGGATGAAAGAGTTAAGAACTAGAGATTAGACTGAGTAGGCAAGAAAGATCAAACAGGCAAGAAACTGAAAACAACATCTGAAGTTGAGAATTAATATCTACTGCAATATTTAAGGAGGAATAGGGAGCAAGTTAAAGTGGAAGATAATTGTGAATGAGTGGAAAAAAAACCCAAACGAACCAAACCGAAAGAAAATATGAAAGAAAAATCAGTCGCGTCCTGTAGCAACTAAAGGCAAGAAAAAGATTTTGTGTTTTATAGGGTCTTAAGCATCCAGCAAGCAGGAAGGATAACTTTCATAGTCCTTAAACAGTTTGAAAGAGCTTTATGAAAGTCACTGTTCCTAAGATGCAGACTGTATGGCGAAAGACAAAAGTTGTTTTTTCAAAACCAGCCAGAGCATCATTTCTTACACATCTACATTTTCCAACCTTGATCATAAGTCACTGCTACTGTCATTTTTGTTGCCTCCATTGTACTAGAAAACTGTGAGTCACGCGATAGCAAGCTGCAAAATACTAGGAACTCTGCACATAAATATATACATTACATTGTACAGTGAATGTTATTCTAGGGTATCTAACTATCATTCTGGTAACAGCTCAGTAACATCATGTCTTCTGGAGAAAGGAGATGAAAGCCAAGGAAGATGAAGACTCAAGATACTTAAGCTATTGGCTTCAGTGTAGAAACCTACATGGACAGCTTTGATTTTGGAATGCCCTGTAAGGTTTATAGGGTCTGGTCTTCAAAGATTTCTAAACCAAACCAGCTCTTCCAAACTAAGTAGGTCCTAAATGTGCTAGGTGCGGTATCTCAAATTTGAAGAAGCTAAAAGAAGTCAAGCATTTGTATGTGATTTGAGCAAGAAGTCCAGCCACAATGTCTTCTGAAGAACCTCAACCCTACTTTCTTTTTTTGTTATTATTTGTCTTGTGTTTTTGTTTTTAATAGTAGTTTCTGGACTTAACAGATAACAACCTATTGCTTTTAGTGACTTATTACTGAGGTGGACAGGGATTGGTGGATGAATGAAATATGTCATGAAAACTACAATGGGAGAAGCTAGGTCTTACAAGTCTGCAGCAGCTAAAACAGAGACATGTCCAAGGTTCATAGGGATCTTGCTTCTGTCTTCTGATGTCTTCTGCTCACATCTCCACATCCTGCATATGACCTTGTTCATCGTGAGACGAGCAGGTTTATTTTATGGTTCGTTTCTTCTGAGGAAGTATGGAACAGCTCTTCTGAGCTAACTTGGAAAAATGGCCCAGATGTAGTAGAATTGCAATTCTCACCTCTAAATTCCCATTAATCTTACTTCCTATTTGCCCTCTCTTTTAGTATTCCCCCTCTTCTACTCCTCTTCTGCTCTTTTCCCCTGTGCTCTGAAGTGTTCAGCCTGAATCTTTGCAAACATTGGGAGTGATGTATGGAGTATAAATACATGTTTCTGTGCTGTCTTTGAGCCATTGGTAGTAAATGCATTAGCTTGAACAGCTACAATTTTAAATAGTGGACATTATGCAAGCACACAGGAACTATTGTTGACTGTGCAAGTATCAAAGCCTATTGATTAGCTGCTACATGGGCCATAATAAAACTATAATTATTAATTATGATGGAAAATTATACATGTGTCCAGGTAGCAAGTTACTTTTTCTATTTTTTTCTCAAATTATTGCTGAGGCAGAGTATACTGTAAGTCACCTTTGCCTTTTGAGAGAGAAAAGAATCTAACATCCTTGCATTATTTCAGACTAAAGGGATGTCTTATTGTCTTCCCAATTTCTGCTGCAAGAAATCGTTACTAATATTTGTGAGCTGTTCCACATAGAAATCACTGATTTTATAACCTCCATAATATAGGAGAGCAGTAATCTGTTTTTCAATATTATGTCAAGTTGCTCTCATCTAATCTTGTGTGTTCCTTTCTTACAGTGTCTATGCTAGAAATTGTAAAAGGAAGTGCTCTTATAAAAGATATGTTTATTGAGCGAAGATTAGTTGTTTGCATTATTGACAATGCTAGGGGTATGAAGTGTTTTCTAAAGCCCTTGGTTAGAGCTGCCTCTTTATGGCTACAGGTATGAGATGCAAAATATATACAAAAATGTTCAATTTCATACAATATGAAAAAGATAATGTGTCAAAGATAATATGAAATGTTATATGAAAGATAATGTGTCAAAGATAATATGAAATGTTATATGAAAGATAATGTGTCAAACATAATATGAAATGTTATATGAAAGATAATGTGTAAAAGATAATATGAAATGTTATATGAAAGATAATGCATAAAAAATAATATGAAAAAGATAATCTTGAACTTCTAACAGTTGCTTTCTGTGAGGTGAACTATAATGGTTGGGCTGCTAAAAAGCTTGGGCTGCTTTTCTCTATATTGTGTAATTTAGCTAAAGCATTGCTTTGTGAATAAAATAAGTACTGACACAAAATAAATTTTGGGGGCAAAGAAAAAAAGGATTATTCTTACTCAAAGTGGATAAAGTCCAATACTTCTCAGTAAGGTACATACAAGCCTTTTTTGTGCGTGTATCATATATACAAGAGAGCTTCCAAATTAATTCTTTTGTCCTTTTTGTCCTCAAACAGTGCCAAAGGAGCTAATATTTTGGAAGGAGATTAAGCTACCTGTTAAACTCAGATCTCTAGGTTCAGCATCTTCTTACTTTACTCTTCTGCTTATTTTTCTCTTCCCTTCCTCTGTCACCTCTTGAAAAAGATGATGCTGGAAGTACTCATTATCTCAAATGAACAAACCTGGCTAATTTCTGTGTGAGTATCAAGGAATGGAGGAGCTGCAAAGGCATTCTTCTTGATAAGGATACAAAAGCACTAATATCAATGTATGTTCTCTAAGCTCATAGTTCAGTCTCAATTTTCTTTTGTGTTTGGGAGAGGTCCTTAGCTGGAATAAAGCTGCAAAACTGATTTGCAGTGAGTGTAGCTATGTCAGCTTGGACCACCTTGCATGAGTGCGATCTGCAGGTCTGGCTGCTACTAATTTCTGCTGAACAGTGACTGCCCTTTTTCAGTGGACTTCTTTTTTTGTAAGAATTTTAGCCCTCTGGAAACAGGACAACTTCTGTGTTGATTTACGGTGCTGGTGTGGCACACATTCCCTGAATGGTCTTGTTACAATATCTTTATGCACAACTATAGGTTATTAAGCTCATTTGTTACACCTTTTTATTTTAGCCTCCAAGTGTTGCCTATGGATACAGGATGGGGGGGGAACCAAACAGCTGTGAAAGCAACTGCAGTAGTTTTACTTTATGTAATTTACTTTATGTAATTCAGGCTCAGGGCCTGAATTAAGTATATTGTTACACCTAGGCTTATTTTAAGACAAATTGTTTAGGTAATTTGAAGTCAGGATAATTTTTGCTCATGTTCCACACTGATGCTTATTCGTGAAGGCCTGGACATGTTAACTCTGACTCACGGAAGTAAGGATAGGAGCAGTGATAGTGTAGTTAAAGATTTTTTTCTGGCCTGTGAATTTTGCAGAGTAAACAGAGTGTAAATTGATGATTTTGGATCCTCATACCCTCCTTTTTAATATTAATAGGAAACCTACACTATTATGGCAATTAAATAAGCAGGTTTGGAACCTTTTCTTTAGAGTCTGAGCTTTAATAATGATAAGAAAATTAAAAGAAATTGTATATGAGCCCAACTGTTTTCCTAGATTTTATTATTTTTTCTTGAAATCTACCTGCAGATGATTTACTTGCCTTATGTTCACATTGGAGTCTAATAAGCTTCATTTACTCCAGTGAGTTGTCAGCAGTTCTTTTGCAGACTGTGCTCTCCACATTCCTGATAACTGTAAGAACAGTGGCCTCCGGTCTTTCTCTTTTCCTCTTTTTCTTGCCACATCTTCTTCCAACCTTCTACATGTGTTGGTTTGGTTTTTTTCTTCACTTTTAATTTAGACGATTCCAGTTACTTTAGAAATGTGTATCCTTCCAAACCATACCCTTCCAAGGCCAGGTTGGATAGGGCTTTTGAGCAGCCAGGTCTAGTGGAAGGTGTCCCTGCCCATGGGATCTTTAAATGATGTTTAAAGGTCCCTTCCAACCCAAACCATTCTATGATTCATTCTATTATATTCTTCAATTTATTCTAAATAAAATCCTTCAGTAAATAGCAACATCAGATGATTAGCAAATGGAGGTGGCTTAATGGAAGGCGTTTTATTCCTTCACTGTGTTTCAATTATAGTCATAATTTTACAAATCAATTCTTGATTGCATAACCTGATCTCTCGCTTTTACTTTTGACTGCCAGTACTCCTTCTATGGTTTTGTTGCAAGCTTCTTGTTTCAGCTGTGCATTGAGTGGCTTTGAAAATCTAGTTCAATTGGTAAGCTTAGATCATCAAAGCCACACTAACACAGGCTTGATTCGCTCTTTCAGGGATGTAGCAGAGAGATCAGTGACTGAGGTCTTGAACGCATCTGCTGAGCCCTGACCATGTTGACACATCAGGCAGGTTTTCTTCAGCTGCAGTGAACCAGGCTGAGCCTTCTGTCCTCTGGACATTTCTGCTTATTTTGGTTCAGATGTGGTTTTCTTTGTACTGCACATTCAGATGAGAGTGATGGAGTTCTAGTGCTGATGGAATAAGGGAAAAGAAGGTGAAGAGATGCTGTAATATTCTATTGTGTTTTGGAGAGGAAACGGTTTATCTGATTATTCTCTCAGATAGTAGTACGGGAGTAAAAAATCACAATAGTGATATGGTTCCCTATGCACCTGACAGCTGCTGGAGAATGTGCTGCTTGCAATGCCGAGGGGATCTCTGACAATTAGAGTTTTTTTTAATTTATTTTAAAGGAGAAGAAAGCACTCAGCTTTTTGTTCTCGTCTTGGGCAGATTGCAAGCCCCTGGTTCCATATCTGTTTTACATTCCTTTCATCACGTACTCCCTTAGTCAACTTTCTCTTAAAGTAAACAGTCTTTTCCATCCCCATTTATGAGAGAGCTCTGCTCTGCTACTCTCTCTAAAGCTTTCCTGGTTGTGTAAGTAAGAACCATGGCAGGCAACTGCAGGGTGTGAAGGAAAGATGTTATTCTGGTGAGTAACTGGTGCTTTGTTAGTGATGGAGGTTTTAGTGAGCTTTCAGGACATAGTTACATCCCTGCAGTAGGATCCTTCTGTTAGGATTACTTATGTGGGCAAAAATTACTCCCTAATACAAACATTTTCAATAGAGAAAATGGATTTGTCTGTGTGTTTGAGATATGTGTATATGCAGATGTATTCACTAAAGTTATACACTAAAAATATGAGTCTCAGTTGCAAGGTCAAGAATTGGAGAACTGGGAAAATCTAAATTTACAGTTCTTTGTGCAATCTTAATTCTATGCATGCTGGATTTTTTCCAGCACTTATCTTCCAGCACTGAGCTCTTATCTTGCTCAAAGCCCAGCATTTGGAAAAATAGTTTGGATCATGGAATTTGAAAAACATGTCATAATCCTCAAAGGGCAGAATAAAGACTGCGTGGTAGCATAAAAGTCTGCCATTTCCTAAGCTGAAGTGTGTGATTTGCAATCTAAACATTTTAATGCCATTTATTGTGTGTCATTTCCTATTTATTTTGCTAAAGGCAGAGAGAAAAACAGTTCTAAGTAATTGCAGAAGCTCTTATATGGCTTATTGTCAGGGTCTGAGAGCCTTCACCTTCCCTCCAGCACTGCCAGCATCACCTCTGGCAGCAGCTGGCAGGCAGCATTAACGTGGCTGGCTACTAGCACACTCGGAAACTGTGGAAGAGAAGTAGTCTGTGCAAGTTGAGGTTTCTCATATTTTTAAGAAGGGACATTTCCTCCCTCTGGGGTGCTGCTGAGGGCAGGGAAGAAGCAGTGAGGACAGGCTGTGCCCTGGGGTGTTTAGGCTCAGCTGCTGTGCCCAGGCTCGAAGGGCAGGATGCTCAGCTGGCACCTGCCCTTGTCCTGGCTCTGCTGCCCCCAGAACAGCAAACAGAAGATGATGACTTTGGGAGTTTTGAGAACTTGAGAAGAAGGGAGCAAACTGACTGTCCCAGCTTCTTTCTCACCATTGCATCTGTTTTTTATTGGCACACATGGAGAAAATATGAGATAATTAGTGGAGAGGATGTTGATTTTATATTTAGATACTGTTGAATTTTTATTTCTCTTACAGAAGAGGACACTGCCACTGTTTCTTTCATATAGCAACGTTTCTTTGCTACAATTAAGAAGTGAGTTTCCCAGAATTCAGGGTACTTCTATTTGCTTATGTCCACAGACAAAGTACCACTCCTGTAGTGTCACTGATAATTGTTATTAATGGAAGATGCATTATTCTTCCTGGTAGACCTATGAAGCCAAAGAATAAAAGTCTAAGGAAGTAGAATTAATAACCCTGTTGCAATGCATCATATAGATAAATCAGTAATTGCAAGGTCAGATGGGCATGCAGAGATAGATGCTCAACTGGTTTATGCTGTAATGAAAGCATGGACCTTTTACATATGTTTATGAATAATGTTTCTCATAAAGACATTAGATTGATTGCCTACAAAGACATCTTCTGAACCAGAAATGATCAACAATCATGGTAATGAAATATAAAATATAAATATGTGAATCCATATTAGAAGTAAATTTCAAGACCTTGAAACTTGCTGCTCAGTCATTTCGTATTCCAGTAATGAGAAAAATGAAGAATTCTGACAAAAGAATGTTCCATCTTTTTTTCTGTTAACATATTTACCAATATCTTTAGAACTGATGTGCCTTTTCTTTAGCCTAAATGAATCAAAAGAAAGCTTCAAATTACTGACAAAAGAGGGAGTTGAAAAATACATACCAAGAGTTTCTCTGAGAGAATCCATATACAGTTATATTTTTGTGTTATAAGAGACATAGGAATTAGATTTGTTGGTTTCCTAGCAACGAAGGGTCTCAGGATTTTAAAGCTCAAGATCAAACTTCTATCACCTGCTTAGAAGTACAGACAGATGTGTATTAATAAAAACAGTTTCTGAAATAATTTCAACATAAGACACAAAAGTACTTTATAGTATCTAAAAATAATAATACCTAGTTTTCTAGATCAATATCAACCCTAATCATAGGTTGGCAATAACTAATGTCTTTCTCATGTTATCCAAGATGTTTATCAAATTCTGTTAAATATGTCCTTTGAGCCTTTTGAGGGTAAAAATAAGATCAACTATTGAGAGAAAGGAAGTTGGAACTTTAGAAACAATCAATTTTTTCTCTCTTCATTTTTTATTTTTTTTTAATGTGTCTGGTCGTGTCATTTCAAACTCCAGTTTGTTTGTAGCCCTTTTTTGTGCTTTGAAATTCAGACACCAGTTTGGCTATTTTTGCTGAAATACTTTGTCGGATTAGCACATACAGCTCCTATGTAGTAGCTTCCCCACTAGTGTGTTTCAGGATGATAAGATGTTCTACAGCCACTACTCCTGTGATTAATGATAGTCTGAACATATGAGCATTCAGGTCACACATCCCCTTGCAGGCACGTGAGCTCAGCACAGTGCAGGTGCTTCCAGCTGTTGCTTGCAATGACCCTGGTTCCTGGGCGTGGAAGTTTTCTTTGGTGCATAGAAACCTTTTTGGTTTTTTGCAGAACATGCCCTATTTCACACAAGCAAGTGCAGCATCTTATTGTCAAACTTTGATTTCAAGATGGCAAATACAAACTTAGTGGTGGGTAACATTTTCGTGAGTTGAGTTCTGGCTTAATAGAGGTGGATGCTTGCACTTGACACTTTATTCTAGCAGTTTGAAATAAAATTGCAGACTTCTCAAATGAGAAGTAGCAAACAATAGGTAGGCTGAAAAATACATAGAAAGCAGTAACGAGATAATGCCAAATGACTGGAAGTCGTGACACTTAGAAATGGAAGAGAGTGCTGAATTCGATGTATACAGTTTGGGCCATAAATAAATAGGTTTGAAATCTACTTGTGAGGTAAAATACTTATTACTTGAGATACCTCCTGTTACTTACATTTTCCCTGGACACTTGACTGGCTTTTAGCAAGTATCAAAAGGGCCTGGACATTTTGTATGAACGACAGTTGTATCTAGCAGTAAATAACTAGGATCAGTACTGAAGCATGTTAGCAGTTGGATTAAGCTTTCAAAGAACTATGGACTGGGGCAAATGGTTCCATAGTTATTGCAGATTTATTGCTGCTTTTACTTCTGGAAACTGATGTCAGGTATGGAACATGGGACATAAAATCTGATAGGTCTGAAATACCTTTCTGTTCTTGGTGGTGCAGCTCATACTCATTTTTATAGTTGTTGCTTTTTATATTGTCTTTTCATCTGAATCTGTACATTTTTTTAGCCTGATCAAAGCCTACCTGAAAATACACCCAATTTTTGCTTTTGGCCCAGTTGCATACAACTCTTGGGCTGTGGGGAAGAGTTCAGAGCCTGAGGTAAGCTAGTTAGGGTGCTCCTTTCCTTCCAAGTACAGTGTCATGATACCTTTCATACTATGTAAAATGTTTTCTGGTGTCCCACATTGTATGGACAAAGCAAACTGACTTTCACAGATTATGCACTAGCAGCTTCAGTCTGATATAAGGAATGGAAGCAATCTCCAAATGTGGTAAGCACCGAGGAAGAATGAACATTTATTGGACACAGCTCAGTTGTTGACATTGCTGGTGGTTTTATCCACTGCAGTGGAGCCCTGGAAACACAGGAAATTCTGCAATATTTCAGCATACTGTGCATAAATATGTGCTCTGCTGCACAGGGAGCACAAGCAGCTGCCTGTCTCCTGGGCTTTCCTTGCTGTTCCTCCTGCCATACCAAGATACTTAGGGCTGTGCTCTCATATCTTGGCCCTTAGTGCAGCCTTCCTTCTCTCTGCAGCTCTTTTTCCATCTAGGAAGCACTAAGGGTCAGGGCCACCTCCTGCTGCAGTCAGCTCCCGTTTGGTTTGCGTTACACTCCAGTAAGCTGATCATTTATCTCACTTGCCACCATGACATTGATCCACTTTAGATGCAGCTCCTCTGTCCAGTAGTTTTCTTCCATTCCTTGCAATTCAACACATTCTTTTTTTTATTATTATTTTTATTTTAATTTTGGACAACTAGTATCATTGAAAGCTGTTGCAGAAAACACAACACAAGGATGGCAAAGTCCATCTCTTAAATTTCTGTAATACTAGCAGTATACACAGTATTAACACCATATTAATTATACAGTATTAATACAGTATTAACACAGTATTAATAAAGACACTTAGCATTAGCAAACATGGGTACTTTGTGGCAACAGCATAGCTTGCCTTTATTCATTTACCTTTGCCCATGCATAAATACAGCTGAGGTTGTTCTTGACTTCTAGTCTAACTGAGAAGCCCCCATTTTGCCCAGACAATAAGGTTTTTACCATGCAGAAACTGCTGTTATGCTGCCCTTAAAACTTTTAACAAACCGGGTGCCAGGAACTTGGCCTAAGGATGCAACACTCCCTACATGGTAATGTGAACTATTAAGCAAATGGCACAGAGTAATGTTCTTTCGCTGAGCAAAAATGCTCTCATTTAGGTAAAATCTCAGCCTGCTGTTGGCTGTTACAAGCCAGAATGGCAAAGAGAAATAAAATGTAAAAGCAATATGAGTTTGACTCAAATTATGATAAGAGTCAGATGGTGCCATTACCCAGATATCCCCATAGGCAAGCATTAGTAAAATTTGCCATAATGGTATACTGAAATATAATTCTCTGGTGGGAAGGACACTGTAGATTCTAAAATCAACATTTAACTCTTTCACAAACCTCAAAAAATCGAAGCTGGACATTTAAGCACAGAGGAACCCCAATGAAACCAGTGCACATGTGCTTTACCGCGTAGGAGCTGTGAACTGAACTGGCCATGTTTCTGCAGTGAATTGGTTCCTTTGGAAGTGAGAGCATTGTGCCTGGATATGACACATTCATTGTTATCATACAGGGGACCAAGAGAAACATGGGCTGACAGAACAAAGACCTACCAAAAGGAAAGAGCAAACTGCTTAGCTGTTGAGCTCCTACTGATGCAAACAACCCTATCAAAAGCACTTGGATTTCTTTTGTGTCTGAAAAGTGAGCAGTTTGTAGTCTGAACCATAAACATAAGTACTGCTTTGTACTGCAGGAATATGTAGAGTTAAATGAGTGTGACTAATTCAAGTATTTCAAAGTAGGATAGGTTTTCTCTGTGCTTTTTGCTTGAGTTTGGTGTTGGTTTTAACTGTTTAAAAGATTTTAGGCATGCATGTATTTTACATCTTTGTGTTCTACTTAGCAGGAA
>NW_009923419.1:63305-154920 GCF_000696875.1 Nestor notabilis
TTAGATGAATTTTTAGAATGGATGAAATTCTGTAGATTTATGCAAGGGAAAATATATCCCAGCGCAGTCCTACAGGCGTTTGCATGTCACTTTGCAGGCAAGACAAGGACTTGAGGAAGCAATGAAATCTGAAGCACTGGTCACCAGGCAAATATTTGAGAGGTTTGATTCCTGTGCTGCATAGCTGCTTCATGAGCCATCGGCTGCCTTTGGGCCTCTGTTCCTGCATTTGCCATCTGTCTTCTCTAAATACAGCCTAACCTCCATGGGGCACATGCCATTTTTCTCTTCTATTTGCATAGTGCCCTGCACAATGAGACCCCATTCCTAGCTACATGACCAGTCTAATTTTTTTTAAAAGAGGCCTAAGTTTGTGAGGAACTGTTCAGAGCTTATTAGAGACTGGAGAGTTTTATACTTCACATTATTTCTTGCCTCCAGCCTTGGGTGTTTTACAGACTGACTATGAGTGTGGCACCTGGACTGTGTTGGCTTGGGAAGATTTGGTTTGCCTTGCCTTTGTTTGCTTGATCCTTTTGTTTGGAGCCACCTCATGTGGTACATAAGCAAAAGCAGTCTATTGGGGTGGTTTTACTTATCAATGTATGTCTGAGCATTTTGGAATATTTGGGGTGAGAAGTGTAATGGTCGGTGCAGACACTTAGTTCTTTTCAGCCTGTCTCAGGCTCCGTGGGTCATCCTCTGGCCCAGCATGACCTGGTTGTTGAGTATCCTGGACCTCTGGGACACGACAAAACGTGATTGACTGCAATTCTGATATGTCAGGAAGGGTTGAATTACCCAATATGAAGGAATGGCTAGAAAGGATGTGAAAAAAATACATGGGAGTGATATGTTCTGGTTTCTGTCCAGAAACAGGAGACCATCTCCCTGCTCCTCTGCACACCCTTCACATATGTGTGATTCCCATGAGCGTAATGTCTTTCTTTTGGTTTGAAGTGTCCTATCAAGTCTGCCAGGTTCCCTGTGCTTCTGCCAGAGAAGGGAGGGGATTTCCATTAATCTGCAGTATCTGCTGTGGTAACAGGACTCAGAGGATGTGCCTGTTTCCTGCACTCCAAACAGGTGCTTTTGGAAATGCTGCTTCTCTGTTGTCCTTACCAAAGGATCACTTTTAAGAGCCATGTGAGGTAATTTGGAAATGCCTAGCCGGGTTACATTGTTATGTGCAGATGCCCTTACCTGTGTGGGTGACTAGAAAGTCCTGTACTAAGTACTGAGGTCACCTTGAAAGCAGAAAGTCAAATTCTGCCATCTCTTGCTGTTTTGATATTGTTTGAACTGTGTAAATATTACAGCTAAGTCACTTGCTCATATGTTCTCTCAAGGATTTGTGCAAAGTAGTTAAGGAAAAACACATATTTCAGTGTAAAAGTCATAGAAAAGCACTTGACTGAGACTTACTGCTCTGTGGGATAATAGTGGGGCTAGGGGAAGGCATCGAAGGGAAATTTTTTTCTATCTTAGGGCACCTTAATCCAGATCTTGCCTCACCTTGAAGTTACAGATGGATGTGTGAGCAACCTTCTATCTCACCCTGCCTGAGTGCCCTCCCGACCAGAATAATTCATGCTAAATGTGCAAAAAAATATGTTTGTTAGGAGGGTTAATAGCAACAGAATGATGGAGACCTGCTTTAGAATACAGCCTGCATTAATAAAGGTATGGGCATTCACTGGTGTCAAGCTAAATGCCTCTTGTTTTTTATGAAATGTTTATTCTGAAACACAAGGAAAGTAGTTTCCTATTGTAATTTTTTTCAGAGTATCTATTACATTAGGTTGTTGAGTATTTGCAGAGCAATAACTCAGGATTGACTGGTGGAAATCTTATAATCCAGGAACGTGACCCAGCACAATATCATCCTAATTTCCTCTGTGAGGATTAATTCTGCTGTTTTCTTCCTCCATGACAGTGAATTGAGCATGTGGCAGATAGTGCACAGTAAGTGCATCCTGATCTCCCATAATCTTTGCAAACACTTCCAAGCAACCTTTTTGTTGAATGTCCTTTAAAAGCTTCAAGCCTAAGAAATTACTGACAAAGCCAATAGGACTCCATTTCTTGTCAAGCTTTGGTGTACAGCTCACATCTTTGCTATGGAAAGTTTTGTCATCTTCACTGACTCAGCTTGTTTTTGTTTTCTCTGGATTAATCAACTGTGTGTTTAACTAAACTCAAGTTGAATGAATGTTAAAGGAAGAATACCTGAACATGGAATGAAGCAGCTTTTCTGCTGTCTTGTATGCTGGAGTGCCTATGCACCAGCGTGACACGAGTGCAAACTGCTGTGGCATAGTGTTTCACACCTGCACACTGCACACCTTGTGCTGCAGACAAAGGTCCATCAGGTACATCCAGGGAGGACCAGGGGTGGTAGAGATGTCAGTGGCAAACTGGGTCACCAACTCTAATGTTGTGCTACAAGCACGAGCCACAGTACCGCTTCTCCTGTCTTCCTTACTACACCTTCCTGCAGGCACTATTTCTGATATAAACACTTCATTGGCCTTTCCACCTGTGTCAATGGACTTTCTTTTTGCCTGACTAGACACAATTTTCATTTTTGGCCAGGCAGGTCATTTGCCAGAGTGCCCCAGATACCTTCAGCATGTCAAACACGCTGGGTCACTCTGGAGTACACGTGAGGCCCTTACAGCATCTGTGTGTGCAACAAGAACACGTGTGTCAAGAAAATACTTCATCAAGTTCTTAAACACCTGTGATTCTGCCTAATAAAGTCTCTGTAGCACATAGCTTTTATACTAAAGTTAATGATGCTTTAAGGCAGCGTGCTAGGTCCGGGCTCTGGCTGAAACAGCTGCCATCAATTTCCCGTTGTGCTGTCGGTTTGTATGTTTGACAATCCATCCATTTGTTTCCTTGGTCTCATCCATCATTTGCTCACAGTGCTTTCCAGCAGTTGTCTTCCTACCAGCCTCTAATTTCACCTCCTTAAATTCATCACATGGGTTTATTTATCCTGATTGAGAATTCATCACAATTACTCCTGCAATGGAGAACAAGGTTTAAAAAAAGTAAGTCTCTCTCGTATCCTGTAGCTTATCTGAAATCTACCCTTTCTGTTGGAAAGGAACCTAGAGGAACTGGACTTTGTTACTGGTCCTACGGTTCAGTCCTTCACCCAGACTTTATCAAAACACTGTTTAATACTTGTTACCCTGGAAGGAGTTCAGTTTGCTCAGTTGGGGCCATGCTTTCACCTGCTTTTCATAAACAGTTTTTTAATGCGTAGTCTTTGCTTTGGTTTTCTTGATGAGATTATTACAGTGTTCAAGATACCTGCTGTTCTGGATCTTGTCTGGGCAAGCAGGATAACCTACTGGGGATTTTTCAGAGGGGTTCAAATGAGTTACATCTCTGTGAAAAGTAAACCCTGATTCTGTATGCTTAAAATACACAGAAGGATCTATTCCTTATCCAGTCATTATACAATGACTGTGCTATGTAAATAGGTAGAGCATTTTTCTGAAGTGATGGTTTAAAAAGACACTGTTTTAGAGTGTCTGATCTGAAGTCTATCCTTTGTGCTAAGCAAATCCCAGAAACTTGCAAGGATGTTTCCCTGACTTTGGCTTTTCTTTCTTTTGTGTTTCCTTTTTTTCCTGGTTCACTTTGTGAGAGAAAGGAGGACGCATCTTTCACATTTTTCTTGGTCGCTTCAAATCCCATCAATACCTTTCTACCAAGCAGGGGGCTGAGGTGGTCCAGAACAATTTTCTATTAATCTTCCTTTCCTGTCCGAGCAGTTATTGACCTTTCAATCCTTCTCTTTGATAATACTTAACCTAGTCCCTTGCATGTTTCTCTGTCTGATTTCTGGCTTTTTAATAGGCACGTAGTTCTACAGTTTCTCAAGTGTTAGTTTGGCTCTTCATTGGTGCAGCTTTCATCTTCTTTCTGATTGCAGGCTGTAATAACTTCCCATTTTGAAAGCAGAAGTATTCTCTGATTTTACTGTGCCAAGCTTCTGTGCTTTACAGTTCTTAGAGACAGTCCCAGTTCTTCATTCATACAATTATTTTCCTTTTTCCTCAGGCCTCCTTCTTTCCCTTCCCTCTCTGCAATAGGACTTATGGGGCTCTTCCTCACATCCTTAAATAGTACTAAAGTTTTGTTAAATTACTGTAAGTAAGTTGTCAATAAAGCTGCTTCCAAAAGAGGAAGGGTAATAACCCTGCTAATATGAATAAAGATGCCCAGTGTTTCTTTGCTGTTTTGCAGAGTCTCTTACCCACACCAATTAATTTTAAGCAGTGTAGGGTTGGTGAGTTACACCCAGGTCGGAGTTTCACCAGAGATTAATTTTCAGCTAAGAGATGAACCATAAGCATGATAAGTTTGTGTCTGTTGAAGTTGGTTGAATCAAATAGGGCACTTTCCTGCAGGTAAAGGAGGAAGCCACTAGCCATCACCTGCTTAAGGCTCACGGGAGCTGCTAAGGGTCTGCCAAGGAGAGGTGCACCCAGGCACCTGCTGCCACCTCATCTGTGGTGACTTCCAGCCCAGTGTCGCTTGCAACATTGCATCTCTTAAATGGCTTCTGGAGGTTTCCAAATTCTGTTCTATGTAACTTAACAGCAGACCTGTTTCTAGACTCGCTGCCTTATTTCCACCTTGGCACTGAGTTTTAAAATGAAGTCCCTTTTTTTCTTGATAAAGTGACATTTCTTGATATCATGACTTTTCTTTTAATTGCAATGCTTTCCATAAAGCTCAGGAGTGCAGAAATGCTCAGGCTAAGGCAGAAATGCTACCATTTTGTTTGCCTTAATCTATAGATCCGGCTCCTTTAACACAGTGGGCTTCCTACAGAGCTACTTTGTTAGCTACTTCCAAAATATAAAAGGCTCGTTATCATGCAAAGTGAAATTCGTGTATGCAGGGTAAAGTGTATTGCTCTTTGTGTGTCACAGAGACCCACTAGTCCTAGCATAATTTGTGCTCATCAGGGAACATCTTGTGTCTGCTGTGATGATGTGCTCAGGAGTTAAAAGTTTCCTTGGCAGGTCACTTTTAACTACCTTACCTATTTATCTAGCAGGAGGATAATAGCATTGATGTTTTATAGGAAGGAGTCAGGGTGAAGAGCACAATCCAAACAACCGGTAATGAATGTTTTTGTGCATTTGGTTTCTTGTCTTTTTATTTCCACATGCTACACTTTGATTACAAAGAAGTCACCAACTCTAAGACACTCATTGAAGCTCCCTTGCTGGACTTTATTTTTGCTTTCTGAAAATATATTTGTAAGCAAGGCATGCCAGAAAGACAGGGTGGACTGCTAGTGTAACAAAGGCTCCTTTCCAGCCGTAAGTAGAAGGCTGTTTCTCTCTCTCTCCTGTTGGTGAGAGTGGGCTTCATCCAGCAAAAACGGGTCACCTGCTCCATTGCTAAGTGTTCTTTTCAAAAGTAGCATCTATATTGCAAGTTTCCTGGCATGGGCACTGTAGCATCACCCAGGGTGCCTGTACTTCCATTCCTCAGGAGAGAACAGGGATTTTAATAATGCAGATCTTTATGAAAACTTAATGAGTCTGTCTATCAAGAGTAAGGGAAGATTTGTTTAGTCACTGAAACAATTTTCACAAATCAACTCACAAAGGTGTTTTGCTGTCCCCTTGTAATGGTTTAGCTTCCAAGAATGTATCACAGACTGGTAGAACTGAGGGATCCCTGCGGGGAAGCTCACCTGGTGAACAGGCTTCTTCCAAGTTCCCTAAGCACGTGCCATGCCTGTGATTGTTGTGAGATTAAAGGAAGATAGGAAAGCTCTGGAGTTTGCACAGCACAAGAGCAGAAACAGATGCATTTTTAAAAGCTGCAGAACTAAAGAAAATCTTGTTCTTCACAGCCGACAAAAGTTCTGCTTTCCCCGCACTGTCTTTTACTAAACTTCTGCCTTTGCTAAAAGCTTGAACCCCCATGACCTGATTTATAAATAGATCCCTCCCTCAGCTTGTACCTGTTTCAAGCCTGTGACAGATTTTCGTAAAGCTCCCAGGTTTTTGGCACACAGGTATCCGGCCATTCAGAGGCACCTGTTGATACGGCAGCTTTAAAGCCAATTGAAATATGATGCCATATGCCAGATGAGAATACAACCTTTTTGGCTCAAGCGTTCAGAAATGTGAGTCTGTTTTGACTGGCTTCCAAAATATTGTCAATGAGCCTTGATGTGGGAACTGGCTGAAGCAGAAAGCAAGTGTCTTGTCACAGAAGAGGTCTTGTCACATTGTCTAATCATCTTCTTGGAGACAAAATTGTTTGTTGTGTTTCAACAGTTGAGTTTTGCCATGTGAAATGTTTTTGTAATGCTTAAAGCAAAATCCTTCAGTTTTCCAGTGGACAAAGGTCTAACTAAGCCAACCCAAGTGCTACATACAGGACCACGCGATGTGGCTCTGTGCTGACTCAGGTGATCAGTCATAATCTGAAAATACAGCCCCATATGACGGGGTATTCTTACCAGGTTACAGAATACTCTTGTTCTTCAGCAGTTTTGAGGGCTTTCCGGCATTCCCAGAGGACCAATGTCACTGTGACCTGATTTACATTGTCAGCGTAGGTCTTTGCCTGCGGAGTACTATTGCCAATGAATACAGATGGCAAAGCCATGACAGAAGTCTAAATATTTCTCCAAATATACATAAATTCATCACGGACTGTCTATGGAGGGAAGTCTTCCCGTGTAAATCTCTCAACAAGTATAACTAATTACTGTCACGCTGTTTTCTTTGGGGATAAGAGATTGACTTTCAAAAGGAGGGAACTGGAGAATATTCAAGAGAGATTTCTGAGATTTTAAACATTTGGACTTTTTGGCTCGTAGCAGATCTTAGATTCGAAGTGCTGAGTGTGTTTCAGAGGATGGCAATCTGTGCAGGGAAATGGGCTGCAGTGTAAACACACTGTTAGCACAGCCCCGGGGAGAGATGCGGAGCCTCTTTTGTAGGAGATTTGTAGAACGTTTCTCTAACTTAGTTTAGAAACACAATTCAGGGTTCAGGTATCCCATGAGGATGGTTAGACACTGAGTAGCACTTGCAGACTCAGACAGCTGTCATCTTAGTTATTTGTTAGGCACAGAAGCATAATCCCATCAAATGCAATTGGAATAGTGTAGGTCAAACTAGCAAGGTAAAAAAGTGCCTGCTTTTAGGAATTTAGATTTAGCTCCCATCCCTGATGTAGTTTTTCTCTAAAATGAAGTTGGTCTAAAGCCTTTGAAAACAAATCAAAAGCACTAACGATGCTGATAATTTTTTTCCCCTGAAAAATCAATACAAGAAAGAGTTTACTTGAAATGTTTGATTTTCATATGAGGAAGCTACGGAATTCTGTGTCTCAGCAAATAGCACCATGCACGCTGGGAATGTAGGAAATGTAGCCCCTTTCTCTTGTCACCTTTCTTTTTAAGAATGAGTAAATCCCACAGTTTAGTACTTTCCGTTTTGTGCCATCAACATTTAAAATTCAGCAGATTGAATTTCACAGCAGGTTTGGTGTAAGCCTTTAATCTTAATAATGATCCCTTGATCTAGCATGGTACGTCCAACTTGGAGGTTGTTAGAGGTCTCTTCTGGGAACTTTCCAGCTGTTTCTGTTTAGTTCATGTATATTTATTTACATGACTTTTTAACCCCATTTGATAACAGAAAAATATGATGCAATTTAGCTGCAACTATTGTTGATCATTTTCCAGAGAACTAAGTACAGCAAGGGAAAAGCAACATATGGCACCGTTTTCTTTACTGATCATTTATTATGTACTGTTGTGACCTCATCAGTGCCTTTGGCTGTACTGCTATAGGTTAAAGAAAAAGCCTTGTGTATTTTTCCCCTTAAGCTTTCAGGCAAAAGCAAATGTGACCTGAAGGTAATTTGTGCATACAGCACACAGCACTGCAAAGAGCATGATTTTTGTCTGGGAATATTAAATAGACTTTTTAATATTGTGTTTGTAATTAGATTTTAAATGTCCATTTCTATCAAGCTGGAACTCATCTTTCTGCATCACTGTTACCTTTGTGATGGGAGCTCACAGTCTGATCATGACAAAGCCCCCTGAATTCAGCTAAAAGCCCCCTGAATTCAGTCTTTTAGTTTAATACTAATATTTTGCCTCTAACACCCTACCAGAATCCTGTGTAACTTCTATGGTGGTAAACATTATCAGAATAGTTCTGCTATTTTAATATAGAATGGAATGGTATAGAATAGAAGAATGCAAATAAATACAGTTTTAAACTTGCAAAATTGCTTTGTCAAAAAGCAATCAAAGTGGCTGTATAATTGGCAGCAGAGGATGGTTCAATGTGGGCTTGAAATGATAATTCTAAGAAAAGGACAATGAAAAATCATAAATTCTAATAATTGACACCAAAATGCCAAAGGAAATGAGGGGAAATTTCAGGGATGATGGTGCAGAGGATACGAGGCAAATACTGCTCTCATTTATGGCAGAGTGGCTTTGTTGTCTCCCCGGTCCATCAGTGCCACGCTGCTGAGCTGCCGGTGGTAATTTGTCCCATGAAGATTAATGACCTGGAGAGAATAGAAGAAATTAGTTGGGTTTGATTTTTCAGACTGCCTAATTCAACTTGCTCCTGTGCAGAATTTTGCAAGCACTGGAGCAGCACTTGGAAATGCAGCATCATGGGCATCTGAGGCAATTAGTGACTGCTTGTAGGAAAATTTTAAAACACTCTGATATGATAAACACATTAATTTCTGTGCTATTGATCACAAAAGCATTAGGTAGCCAAAAGGTCAAGGCCCTGTTATGTGATCACATCCTGAGCTGTTCCAGGAAAAACCTGTTAGCTGTAAAGCAGCATTAACTCTGGTGGCATGAAAAGAGCAAAATATGGAAGTTAGCTCCTTGTGTTCAATGGCCTGGAGAAGGGTTGGCTTGTGCAGCTCTTAGCCCTGGTTTCCCCCTTTCCCACCTGGAGTTACAATGCAATTTCTAACTGAATTATTACAAACCAACTACATTTCGTGTAAGGGGTGTGCTACCTACCTGATCTTTGCACTGTATTTTATGCAGTGACATGTAAGCAGCAATGTACACACATACATGTTTACTATCATTTGGTGAGAAAGATTCTTTTTTCTTTCTTTTTTTTCCTGACATACCCTTAAAATGAAAAAAAAACCCACCCTGTTCTTAGCATGAAATGAATCAGGGAAAAACCCCAAAGAATACCTGTGAAATCTGCACAGAGAAAAATATTCATAATTCTTCCATATTCAACTTGATATATACTGACCTTTCTTGCATTATTAAAGATACCTTGACTAATATTGCACAGTGTCTCTGGCAGATATTGATGCTAATATGCTCCAGAGAGTCTTCCAATCTTCCATGGACAAGAATTGCTAGCAGCACTAGGAGAGGGGAGATTTGAAAGCCTGAGTTTGAAATGTGTCACTAGATTTATATATTCTGTGTACTCGGGTGTATGCATGGGGAGTAATTTAATTGAGAAGTAAAAAAACCAACTTGTAAAAAGACCCTCAAAGTGTACAGGAGGTTATGGAGATAACACTAAAGAAGAACAATACTGTGCTAATTACTTCAGGGGTGTTAGACACACATTCAATGCCCTTACAAAAACAAACAGAACTGAATAAAAAGATAATATTCCATTTTTTTCTTGTGACGGAGGATATGGTATCACAAGTGACAATATAAAATAATGTGGATATCCAGAACACACAAAAAAGTGGGATTCAAGCCCAAACAAAGGATGAGATTTTGAGGTTTGGATTTAATTGTATTCAAATCTTAGAAGCTCTCTTCCTGATGCTTATGACTGAAATAATAGCTTGTTTGTGATTTTTTCCTGCAAACTGAGCAACGTGGTCTAGTGGAAGGTGTCTCTGGCAGGGGGTAGGAACTGGATGAGCTTTAAGGTTCCTTCCAACCCAAACCATTCTATGACTCTATGAATTTCTACAAAAATCTCTATTTTGTAGTTGCAGATACAATCCAGAACCTATTTTTAGGGAGCAGATTTAGAGATGGAATATTAAATGCCATGAAGTCTCTCAGATTTGAGCTTGAGATTCTTTGTCCCTAGAAGCTCTGTTAGAGAGAAAGTTATCGTGGGGGCAGTTGCAGTGCTGCAGTCACACTATTTCCAATCTGGCAGAAGAGGTCAATGCCAAAGTCTGGTGAAACATGGAAGAATAAACATGGTGAATAGCTCTACCTGATGTATATAAAGAGTTGTTTTAAAAGCCTGACTGCAATTGTGATCTAGAGAATTTAGGTAGGCCCCAAAGGGTCTGGTAAAAAATAACCTCTTTAAAGATGCTGGAAAACACACTAGAGAGGCAATCTGTTTGGATTTGAAAAAGCATCAAGAACTACAAACCACCTAAATCCCGCAATAAGGTGTGCGTAGCAGAGGGATTAAAGCCATGCTGCAGAGGCCTGGGAATAAAAGGCTCTGCAGGTGAGCAGCTTAATGGACCATTAATTGGATAGTGGGTGAACATAAATGGGAAATGCAGACAGTACAGGTTAGGGATTTTGTTGCTAAAGGAACAGTGTGAATGCTATTGCTGAGCTCGGTAATAAAGACTAGTTGAACTTTATGGTTCCCTCTCGCAGATGCGGTTGCCAGTTGCGTGTGTGATATGCAGAATTTTATAGATGAAAATGTGAGTGTGGGTGGATAAGTGGTCTGTTAGTATTCCACCCCAAATCATGCAAATGAGCTCCAAACCCCTGATAACATACTTTATCAATTTATATCTTGGATAATTAATAATAAATTTGGTTAACCGTGGGAGAGTGATGAATCTCTTCTGTAGCACTCTTACAAAACATTTTGAGCTGTTTATCTGAGATTATTACAGTGCATGGTGCTGTGTTTGTTTGGGGAATGCAAAGCTCTACAGCATGAGGAACATTATAATCCCTTATTTATATCCTGGCAGATCCTGCTGTAAGTGTCCGTTGTTGTCTGAGGCAATAGCCCTGGCTAACTTAGCAGGTGCACACACCATATGTCAGAGCCCTGTAATTGATCACGGATATATGTGCAAAAATTAGCAATAAAGCAATGCGAAGGCTGTGGTAACTATAGTCGAGATTTAATCCTCTGCTGTGCTGGGTTTATTTTCTCTGCTGTGCCAAAGCATCTAAACGTGTGTTTAGCTTCAAGCCTGTCATCAGTCCTAAAGTCAATGCAAAACTCAAGCCTTAAATACCCTGGACATTAAGCACTGAGAAGGAAAAAATACATTGACAATAGGATTTTTTTTCCCAATGTATTCAGGAACCTTGTTTGCCTTGGGTACTGTTATTTAGGTACAGCCCCTGCTCTTTACATCACACAGGGGCACAAAGGCATTTGTCTTCATTGTGCTGAGCAAAGTGTGAAGAAAAATAATCCTTGCTCTGAAGTACTTAAGTTTAAAAAAGAAATGAAACTTGCAGATAGCCTCCCTTTCAATTCTATTGGCCGAACTGGTAGTCATGTCTCCACATGCAAAAGTGTTTGCAGGGACAGAAATGGCATAGGCTTTGCTGTTTTGTTTGTTGTTTTCCTGAGTTTTAAAATCAATTTGATTATTCCCTGCTGTGCCTATAGCATTCCTAGAAATATGGGTTTTCGTCAGGTGCCAGGTATAAACTTTCTACATGACATTTAAGCAGAGAAATGCAGTAGAAGTGAGCATGAGATCTCAAGTTTTGCGATGCTAATGGACCAATTCCATGCCTGATGACAAGCATATGGACCATTTGTTCTGTTCCTTTGCTTAGTCTCCTTCCAGAGGTCTTCTGAAATGTCTGAAGGAAAAAAGGAGAAAACCAAAGTGAAGCCAGTTTTTACTGTTTCTTAGCAAAGGCTGTAAAAGTTGCTGAGTTTCTAGGTAAGGTTACTGTGAGATGCACCTGTGTAGAAATTTAAATTGAAGTTGATGTGAAAAGGCTTGATTTTATTCCTTTGCTAGTAGAAGACTTAATCTATGTAAGGCAAGCAAAGTCTGTCCACTTAAATTCAAGGGGTTTTGTGTTGAGCCTGTATTCGTACCTGACTGAGCCAATTAGGTCTTTTTAAACAAACCAACCAAAAAAGACCTTATGGCAAGAGCCCAGTATTAGCTATATTAATCTGAGTTTCAACCAATGAGAATGACAAGCAGAAAGAAGTATTGGGAATGAAAGCCACATTTCTCACTATTATAGCAAGCAGGTATTTCCAAGGAGTGTGTAACTCTGAGCCGGAGAGACGCATTGTGAGAGAAATTCAACAGGCGCCGAGTGCTTCTGCCAACAGGAATGATGGTGTTCTCCGAAGGTAGCTCTTAGTTATTTGATGATTTTTCAGACCAGATGACAAGGACTGCCAGAGCACATTGTTAAAAGCCTGCACGATTATAGGTTCTAAAATGCTTTGGTCAGATCATTGTCTTCATAATTAAACATGCATGATGGCAATCAGTGAGTAATGATAACGTGTAAAAGCCAATAGAAGGATTACTATTAGGGCTTTTTAATTTGCTGTTTGTATATGTGTGTGCATGTTATGGAACTTGTTGTTAAGGAGAATGGTGCCTTATTATTTAAGCCATTTTACTGGATCGTCCCCATTGGATGTTAATTACACTTGGCATAAATGATAAAACCAGTATTGTGCTGTTAGATGGTAATTAATTTATTAGTTCAAAGATAGATTTGTACATCTGTTTTCAATTTAATGGGAATCTAGAGATTATACTTTCTCCGCAGGTTGCCAATTTTCATGTTACTTCTTCGCCTGCAATGACATGAAAGCCTTGAAATCAAAATATTTTTCAAAACTGGTGTTCTCAGTGCTTCTACCCCTGCTCTGCTCCAACTTGTGTACTTGTATTTCTGTTTTAAGCCTGTCTCAGGAATGCTTAACTCCAAATGGCTTTGGATGAGAATAGAAACTCTTCTTTGAGCCTACAAGATTTGTGATGCCCTACTCTCATAGAAAGGCTTTTTGGAACATGGACAGTGTTGCTATTAGTGTGCTTCCAATCCAATGTCACTGAAGTCAATAGGAAATGTGCCATTAATCTTCCATGGGTGTGGGAGTGAGTTTGGATCCTTGCTCCCAGGTGCAATACACAGATTTGAAACTTTCCTGTGGGCAGTCAGTGTGCAGTTTTGCTGGAACTTTCAGGTGTATAAAAAAGTAACTGAAATGCACCTATCAGTTTATACGCTTGCGTGTCATGATGCAGAAAAATGAGTGCAAAGTATTTAATATCATTGACTTTCTCGGTAAGTTTTTGCTAGTGAAATTGTAACTAAGTAATGAACAGAAGCTGACAATGTGTGTGCTATTCCAGCTATGGACTGGAAGTGGCTGGGTTATACTGCTTCTTATCTCCCATCATTTAAGGAAAGACCTCTTTCTTTCTTTCTTTCTTTCTTTCTTTCTTTCTTTCTTTCTTTCCTTCCTTCCTTCCTTCCTTCCTTCCTTCCTTCCTTCCTTCCTTCCTTCCTTCCTTCCTTCCTTCCTTCCTTCTTTCTCTCTTTTTCTCTCTTTTTCTCTCTTTTTCTCTTTCTTTCTTTCTTTCTTTCTTTCTTTCTATTTATCTATCTATCTATCTAAAGACTCCAACTAAAAAAAAGATTACATAGTAAAGAACATGAAAACCTTTGCAGATAAAATGTTTTGTGAACGTGATGAGAAGGCTAGTCTGTGCATTCACTACCTCATCATTTGAAAGCTATTTCTTATGGGTTAGTGAGCCTGTAAACCAAGAAAATGGGAACATAACTTTGTAAAATGGCATCAATCGGATACTGAAAGTGAAAGGGTCAAGTTGCAGCTCCTCCTTCTCTTTAATTTGAGAGCTGGCGCATGTGAAACATCAGAATACAGCTCTTCCATCTTGTAACATTGATTCTGAGTGTGAGATGCAAACAGTGTATCAATCAAGTCCTGTCAAGAACAGTGAAAATCTTACAAGGACAAAATTTTCCCCTTTGGGAGGCAAGTTACTTTAGAAGCTGTGTTTTGAGCCCAAAACTAGAACAGTGAATCCCAAAACCAGAACAGTGAATTTTGGAGTTCTGATTCATTGTTCATATTTGGATGCCTCATGGAACATAATTGATTAGGCAAGCATACTGAATGGATTTAGGCAAGTCAGAAGACACTCTCCCTTTTCTTTCATTGGAGTTTTGTATGGATTAATTATTTAGAAGACATTGTACAGTGGACTCTGTATGCTGATTTCCATGATGCTTTGCTGACTTAACTTCCTGGGCACATGACACAGTATCTTTATGGCATTTTGAAAATACAACATTTGATGGGTGTGCAAGTAATTTTTTATTTTCATTAGATAGTGGACTGTTATTGAGATTGTCTGTTAACAGGGTATTAACAGGGTATTTTAACAGGAAGAAAGGTTTATTTGGGTGGGGCAAAGAGGATGGGAACCCCTGGGGTACAGGTAGGATGGTTCAGAATTGAAACACAAGTGGAAGTCAGAGATGTCTGGGTTTCTGTGGTCTGCTGCAAGCTCCTTGGATTGCACACTGCAGACAGTTGGTATGTTATGGTTCAATGACTGCAAATGTCTGTTTTTCAAAACGAGCACATTGCAGGAAATCTAGAAGCCCTGAGCTGACTTGGAGCCAAGATAATTTCATAACTTCTAAAAACTGGGGATCTGGAAGCCAGAACCACTCAACGGAAAAAGCTGGGAGACTCTTCATGTTTCTGTGTCCGGCACACAGGAAAAGCAGTTTGTAGGAACTGCAAGACTGACAAAACACCAGACATTTCAGTCAGCAGCCTCCGGTATAAAGAGGAATTTTGGAAACAGTGTTTCCTGGAGCAGGAGAATTTCTGTTAAATATTCCTTGTAGGAAGAAAATGGCCAATTTACCCTGAATATGAGTTAAACAAATTCTACAGTGTCAATGTTTCAGGCCAATTGAAATTCTAAGCTTTGACCAGATCTACTTTGCATGTTTGGTCTTTTGCCCAGAGTAAAAGCTGCTTTTCAGGGCACTATGAAAAATACACAGTTCTTATAAAAATCACTTAATATTCCTGGATAAGGGATTCTCAGTAACGGGAAAGCAGAAGAAATACTTCTTTTTCTTCCTTCCTTCCAGAATATTTCCCTCTTCTCCTCTTGTTCAGTACTACAGCTAGTCAAAAAATGAATATTCTCCTTTTTTTATGTGATGTAATTACTTTCTTATTTTTGCCTTCAATTCTATAGCAACTGTAGGTTGGTTTTTTTTAAGCAAGAAACACCATTTTTAAAGCAAGTGACAGAAAGTTTCATTTTGAAAACGTTGAAATGAAATGTTTAACTCTTTTGACAAACTTTCTACTGTTGTCAAAATCTTTAAGCAGTTTTAACCACAGCTTGTCCTTAGTAGCAAAAGTACTATTGGAGATTCACTCTACACCTCATTTGCAGCTAAAGAAGGGTCTTTTTGATGTTTCTCAAGTATTTACATGGTACCAGCTGCTCAGGAACAATATGCCTACCCACCACACCCTCAGATTTAACCCAGGAATCTGTCTTAAGCATCTTGCATTTTTCAAGGGAAAATGAAAGTGTCTTGCACTACCTGAAGAAATAGAAGAAAAGCTGCTGGAGCAGGTAACTGGTATTTGAAAGGATGCTATATGGTTAGCTAAAGTGTTTGAGATCCAGTATGGGAATAAACAGGCTTTCCCCAGAAGAACAAAAAGCAAAGGATCAGTCAAGGAGAGGGTTAGACTACAACAGTAAAATGTAAAGTGGGACCCAAGGGTATAGTGGAATTCTGGAAATATTAAATTAATTTCTTAATAGATTTACAGAAAAATATACTAACAACACACAGGCTGTCATCTGCCATTTACACATCATCATAGATGACTTCAAAGTCAGTGTGGCAATGGGTTTATTTAAGCTAGGGAGACTCAAAATAACAATCTCTGGGACCAGCTGGTGTCAATCCTCAATTCCCATGCAAGGTCACCAGCACATTTTTGACACCATGTCAGATACCGTGTTACATGGAGCAGCAATACTTTTTGGATACGTGCCATTTCCATGAATGTGTCATCTAGAAACTGCCTGTCTAGAAAACAGTAAATGCAATAGGAACGGTATGACTGGGCTAAAATAAATCAAGGACAAAGTAGGCTGCCTCTTTAAATTGCATTACATACATTTCCACATGATGAGTTGATGGAAATCCAAGGAGTAGCAGGAGTTATGGGAGAGTGGGAAAAGAGGGGGAGATGGAGAGAGAGAAACTTCCTGAGGATTAATAGAGAAAAGCAGAAGAAAAAAAACCCCATAGAGCTAAAAATATACAGGAGATGTGTGCAATAAGAAAGGCAGCACAGCAGGAAAAATCACACAAGGTGGGGACTTCTCTTGGATTTAGGACACTGCTTAAATCCATGAATTATGTAAATGTCCTACAATGAGCAAGTAACTTTGGACCGGTTGAAATGTTTGGTGATGGCAAATCCAGAAGGCAGAATAGAAAGATGGCATGTGAAAAGCAGAATACTGCAAGTCTTAGTGCTGCAATATGAACTGATTGGATTATGTTGGCACAAGGTGAATGAAATTGTGTCAGACAAATACAAGATCGTATACGCTGACTGTGGGAATTCATGAGCTGCCCTATGGAGATAGGGAGTTAGACCAGGCAAGTATGGGAAAACTTTCCTGTGCTATTTCTCAGCACCAGCACTGTAATGGGGACAACAGGAACAAAGCAGTAATACAAAGGAGCTGGGAGGTTTGGGTTCCAACTGCTCACAGGCTGTTTGAGCAACACAGAAAGGGCATCAGCACTTCCATCACATGCCAGAGGTTAGATCATAGCCAAGGTCTGCTGTCTGGAGCTGAGGACATGTCTTAACATGCTGAAAATCCAAAGCAAAAAGTTAGTACTAACATTTAATACAGCCATGTAAACCAGTTAAAAAAGCATAGCCAGCCTTGCTACTGTACAGACATGCCGGTTTTTGTCTGTACAGCTTACTTTTGCATTCTCATGGAGACTTGTTAAAGTGAGAAATGCAAAAATAAGATACATGGCAAATACCAGAGGAGACTGACTGCTACTAGCTCTGCCTGAGGGAGATTTCCACAGGGCTTGCCAGGGAGAGGTCTGCCTCCAGCTGCTTGGATTTTCAAATTTAAGTCTTGCCTGCAAAGAGGTACAAAACATGTAGGATAAATGAAGCAGTGGGACAGCATTCCCAGGAACGAATATATCAAAGTGGGTGCCTCTGTGCTGTCAATACTGTAATGGTTTCTGCTTCAGCATGAGGTCCTGACTGCCTATGCCTTTCATGTGCTTAGTTGCATAGGACACAGCTCTAGCAGCAAACTGCCTGCTCTCCTGATGGGACTGTGGTACAGGTCAAAGACAGTCATGCCAGGCCGTGGGAATGCTTAGGGTAGTCCATGTCCCTTTAGCCCTTCACCTCCCACTGCTTCCAAGCATCTTTCATGCCTGAAGCCCTCCTACCTCAGGAGAAATAAGTAGCATGGTACAAAGTCATAAATCTTGGAAATACTCATTTCAATATTGTGCATTCATCCTTATTTAGCCTTTTGGTGATACATCTTTCTATTTTAACTTTTCCGTCTTGCAATTCCTCCTTTCAAACGAGAGACTAAAAGGAGGCTGTTCTGCGCCTGATCCAGATGGCTCTGGAGGCAATTTAGGGAAGGCCACTGTGTGGCGCACTAAACCCATGGGTGTTCTCATTTTGTAATTACTGCTTTTAATCAGACGTTTTATACCTCCAACCAGCTTGGCTCCTTGAGAAATATCTGGACCTCTTGCTCTGCAATTAATTTATGGGCAGCTTCCTCTAAAGGGAGATCTTGGGATGCCCATAAACTATTCAGTATTCACTGTGGTTGTCCTAGACGCCAATTCTGATGAGTTAGTGTTAGTCTCTATATCTCCTCACAAACCTTCTCTGTTCAGGCCACTGAAATATTCCCAGCATCCATTGTTTTTGTTGTTATTGTCCTGATCTACAGGCAGCAGTTACTCTTCACTGTTCTCCAGCCGCAGTACAACAGTCCATACAGACAGCTATACTTGGGAAGTGTGGAGAGGAAAAAGACAAGGCAGTTGCCACAGATGTAGCAATAGATGCTTTCAAAAGGTGCATGAAGCAGCAAGTTAGGAGAGCTGGTAGAGTAAAACTCTTACATGGCAGGCACTAGAGTGGGAAGTTGTTCATGTGAGGCAATGACTGAGAGTGTGGTTTGTGGTATTCAAGGCCAAGTTGGACAGGGCTTGGAGCAACCTGGTCTAGTGGAAGGTGTCCCTGCCTGTGGCAGGAGGATGGAACTGGATGAGCTTTAAGATCCCTTCCAACCCAAAACAGTCTGGGATTCTGTGATACTATGATAGGTGCATACCACAGTGTGGATATGAAGACTCACAGGATGGCAGTTGGGTCAGTGAGTCATCCAGCTGCAGGGCTTTGGACAATAAGCTCTAGATGGGATTTCAGAGTGTGGTGAATATGAAGTACAAACATTTCAGTGAATTATGAATGTTTCAGCAATAGCAGGCTCAGGCCACAGGTTTGATTTACGACATGAAACAATGTCATAGCATAGATGCAGCCTGACGATTTCTGGTTCTCTTTTGCCAGATGTGTCATGGGATAACCAAAGGAAAGAGAGAAGCTATAGAAAACAAAGTAGAAATAGCAGTTCATTAGAAAGGCATAGGGGGATAGTTTGGGGTTAGTTATCTTTTCTTGTTTAGGCCCAGACTATCACGTCAGTAGACTGAAAAGGGAAAGAAGCAGGGGTATAATGCTGTCCTCCTTTTAGACAGCTGACTGAAAGTGAGGAAGTGCTGGAAATTTGTCCTTTAGAGTTTGTTAGATTTCGGCAGTGGAAATATCAGTTTGTACAGAACTGGGTTGATATCTTCCAATATTAACTTTACAGAATGCATCTTTCTGGAGATACGCATATTCCTTACATGTGCAATTCTGTTCTAGCTTCTGGCTAGCAAATCCTCTATTTAGGAAGGATGCCAATGAATGCAAAGATCATTTCTCCCCAACTGTGGACAGAACAACCATACACTCACTCTCTGAAAGGTTTACTCAGAGTTTTATCTGCTAACTAATTTGTATTAACATTGCATTCAATCCTACAGTCAGCAAATTAGGAGCCCAACCCCTTATTTTTATGTACAACCAGGAACAGAGAAGTAGAGAATGGGTTTCATACAAATAAGAAAGTAAAGAGATTGCCAGAGTGAGAAAATGCTGCAGGAGCTGGGATGGCTGTGTCATTGAAGCTAGCATTGATCTGACCCTTTTTATTTTTTTCTAAAGCACTAACTGAAAGTGAGTTGCAAAAGAAAATCAATGCTGAGAATCATTAGGGTTGGAAGGAACCTCTCCTGGGTCACAGAGTCCATCACTCCTATGATTGTTCCTAAACCAGCTTTAACAACTGGGTATCTACTCATATTTTTTACAATGGCTCTGCATTTTTCTTTGGCTGGTTGCAACAATAATGTTAAAACAAACATTCTTTAAAAAAGAAACATTGCAAAGCAAGCCCTTGGGTACATTTTAGTTGACAGATAATCTTCAAGGCTCATTTACTTTAAAAAAGTTACAATACTCAGATGTCAGTGTGTTCACCTTTGCAGGTACCAGGAAAATTAGAAATATTACTGCCCCTTTTCTTTGCTGTGAATGGCTCTCTCTTAGGCTCTTCTACTGATCTGATTTTTAAAAGAATGTTTAAATGCCCAGAGTTCTCAAAAGAGTTAGATTACAAGGCAGTTGTTCGTGGTTGTTTTCAAGGACAGGGAAACCTTGCTTCAAGTCAGAACTGCAAGCTAATACAACAAACGTACTAACACGGAGAGGATAGCTCCAGGAAGGTGTCACTAATCTTGTTTTGTGGGATATCCAGCTTAAATCTCGTAGAAGATGCAGATTAATTGTTGTAGCACAATGTCACTCTGGTCTCCTGGGCTCTCTGGTGCCTTCTGCTGTGTGCCGCTCCAGCCTCTTCTCTCACCTTAGCTGTATCTTGGGAAAGGAAGTTGATGAATTATATCAAAATGCCTCTCTAGTGCAGAATGAGAAGATGCTTTATTTGAAAGTTTGGATAAGGGAAAGCCACGTACCTAGCTTTTGTCTTGCTTCTTTTGTATTTCTTCCAGTACCATGCAGATAGAATGTTGTGATTGATAGTATAATGTTACAGTAGGATAAATTCTACTGCTTCTTTCCAAAGTAAGACCTCTTCTGAACATAGACGAGGTTTTCATGTCTACACATAAGCTATGACTTCATTGACGGATATCACACCAACCAAAGAGCTTTCCCAAGAAGTCAGCCTAGTTCTTCCCTTCTCCCCTCCTTTTTTTTTTGTGTGTGTGTGTTTAAAAAAGGAGACCCTAAATAATTCAAAACTCTGTTTTAATGGCTGTAAGTGGGTGTAAAATCAATTCAGTTAAGAAGAATTTCTTTTGGAGAAATACTGCTTTCTAGCCGGAAAATTTCAATACCTTATAATCCAGTGAGGCTGACCCCAAGACTATGCGTGGCTCCATATTGTGGGTTATGGGAGATGTTGTCCACAAGTTTGCCAGTTTCCTGCATGGCAGATAAGAAGCACCTATTAAGTTTTCTAATAATGGTTTGTTTGACTATTCCTGTCCATTGGTGCAGGATTTGCATCCTTATAAGTGGTCTTATTTGAAGGGGCAGCAAGTCGGAGAGAGTGGCTGATGTGCACTCCTTGGATTTCACCATTTTAGAGTGGTGCAAGAGTGACCCCAGAGAGGTCTTTGTGGGGCATGGTGTGAGCACTGCTCACTGTGCTACAGATTCATCCTTTTGCTTTTCACAGGCTACTTTGAGAGATAAAATATGAAATAATTCAGTAATAACCTAATGCTTTGCCCTAATCTGGCAACTTGCACTTTTATGATTTAGAAAAGAGGCAGTTAAATTATAACATCAAGAAAGCTGCAGCATAAAGCTTTACTTTACTTGCATAATTTTGCAACAGCAATTACCTCAGCTACAAATTTAATTTAAAAACTCTTTGAAAGCACAGTCTGTGTTATCACAGAAAATACTTGAAATCAATGAAGGATGATTTCATTCCAAGTCTGAAGATACTATTTAATAGCCAGGAAGGAAACCTGCACACAGACACATACTCTTACTTACTAATAAATTCTGCTGTAGCAATTACAAATCTTGACTTCCACAAATTCATTTACTCCTAGGAAAATATGAATTATAAACAGTGTTTGCCAACTTAATGCAGTTGCGTTCTTGCACCTAGCTGGAAAATAGATGGGAACTCTTGAAAATGATCCTAATCACGATGCTATTAAGAAAGATGCAGAGAACACACTCTGATAAACATCACAGTGTCTGCCTACCATTATCTTATATTTCCCTTCATGATTCACGGTATCTTAGCAACCATATAGGCCTGATAACCTCTAATGGCTCTAAAAATCATGCACTTGGAATCTATCACTTAAGGCCTGGTGCTCAAGTAATGACACTTTTCTTTGATGGCAGATCTCAAGCCAAATAAATACACAGGTACTGGAGAAGCTTTCTTTGTCTGGATATTCATATTTTGCATGGTTGTTTAGACTGAGCAGGGAAAAGGCTCCGTAATCCAGGCTTAATCAGTATAGATTTTTGGATATACATACATACCTTAATTAACTATATGGATTCAAAAGAATGTCAAAAGAACATTGGGTTATTGACTGATACTGGTGCTTGTGTGTTACCTGGGGGGATGAAAAGGGCAGTCTCCTATCAGACAAAGGGAAAATTTACAGATTGATCAATGGTGCATGAGAGTCTGGACAGGGTTGGCTGCAGAGCTGTTAAGTGCCGATCAACTGACGAGTCCTGGGACGCTCCGATTGAAGCTGTTGAACATTGAGAGATAATGTATCGACTGTATTAGTGCCCCTGTGTCATGAAGACCACAGGCTAGAAATGAGCAGTGCACCAGCTAACGTGAGGCAAGGTGGCACTGTCAGTCAGCGTGGTTCAAATTTCTGCCACTTGTTCTCAAAATGGGAGAAATTAGAGTCAGGTAGGAGCAGTTCCTGTTGCCCTCTGGATTTTTAGTATTTGCAGGTATATTGCAGGTATTTGTTAGGTACCATTGCATGAATTAAGTTAGAGCTAAACTCTAAACATGAAGCCTTTCTGCTTTGGACTTCAGACAATAGATCGCTGTTCCAGGAGACTGTGATAAGGGCTCAGGCAGGGAGGAGGGGGCTTGTGCTGCCCAGCTGTGTGGCAGCCACAGCAACCAAGCACTGTGTGCTTGTCACAGGGCAAAAGCGAGCATGGGAGGGCTCCAGAAGCCAGATAGCATGAAACTATTCATTTCCAGGCTGGAAGGAAAACTCGTGAGAGTTGGAGCACTCGACACATTTATACAAGACTGGGATTTCCAGCCTGTGGTATATATACTGCCAGCAGTTCACTTCAAATGTTTTCAGTAGATATTCTGTGGCCTGCTATACTGTTCTGAGAGGAGAGGAGGACTGGTTGATGGGGTGGGAGTGCTGCTGAGCTGAATCTAAAATGCCACTTTCAGGAGAAGGTGGAGCTGAAGACATCCACACAAGTGCGCAGGGTGTCAGTGCTACGCCGCAACTGCCAAGGAGCCCCACCACCCTCTGTCAAAGGCTTTAGCACCTGGGGAAATCATGTCCCAGATCCCCAAGTCTGAGAAGCAAAACCTGCTGTGTTTTAGAGTAGTTTCCTGTTCATGTGGTGAAAATTATCCCAGTAAGAACTGCAGAATCAGAAGTATTTGTAATGCTCCAGAACAGAGAACTGAATGTCAGTGACGTTTACTAACTGCTACTGGCATAATTCTATCAGATGCTGAGCAGATCACATTTACATTTAAAAATACAAGTAATCAATGTATGTTAATGTATGTCCTTCATGCCTTCTGTGCAGAAGCATTTTACCAGCCACTTTGAAGGGCCATGCTCTTGCGGGCAAAAAACCTCTCAGAAACTTATCAACAACACTGGCTTTCGGGTTTAGGAAAGACAAAAAACCCCAACAGATTTTTCAGAGTGTTTTCCATGCTGGCTCTTAGCCTCTGCAAAAGACTAGTATGATGTCTTTGTGGTGGAAACCACTTTAACTTTGCACTTAAAAATGCTTTAGCCTCTCCTTTAAGGGGTATATCGGCAGTGTCTATAGGAAAAGGCACAAGAGTGGCATGCAAAAAGCACAGCATGCTGCCCTCCACAGCCATGCAGATATTCCCTAGGGCATGTGTGCCTACCCTTGCCTTTAAGCCTTGCGAATGCTAATGCTTTGCAAATATGATTAGCAAAATGCTGATGAAGAACTCACTAGCATAATTCCAAATTAAAGTGACACCTGCCATGATCCTGTTAGTAAAATTTGACATACGTCTGTTCTCCTTTCGGGTACATGGGCAAATGATTGCATTACTGCAGGAGAAGGTAGGGTGTGAATTTGTGAGAACTCATAGCAGCTGTTTGTGTGCCAGCTTTTACCTCACTGTCAGTGCAAATGAAGAGCACTAAAATGATTGCTTCAGAAACAATATATCACTTATGTCGTGTGTTGGGACATGGGTTGGGGTAATGCTGCACCTGGAGATGGGGTGTAAGTGCTCTCATCTGTTCCTGCCACAACATTCTACAGCATCTTTGTGAGCATGAATTCCATTAGAATTATTAATCTCAAAATTCTGTCAATGCATGATATGAAACAAATTGCTTCAGGCTTTGAGTTCATTGTTGCCTCTGAATGATTCCCAATATCTCAGTTGTTTTTATCCCTTCCAGAGCTTACCAGCACATTCATAACGGATAGTCCGCCACTCTGCCTTGAGTACAAACAAACAGGCCCTCTCCGGGAAGAAACCACTGGGAGTTTGAACAGAAAGCCAAAACCTGCTTCATTACAAACCATAGGAATTTGGATGTGTGGATGCTGATCCCCATTAACACAGTGTTTGGCTATTCCCTGGCCAGTGGCAGAACTTCTCATTTACATCCCAGTCCACGTGGAGCAGAACCGAATGATCTTTGCATGAGTTTGGCTTTTTATGTTTTGAAAAATTCCCCAAAGACAGACTTTTTTATAAAACATTTGAAAATTCCCCCTCCCCCCCCCCCCCCTTTTTGATCCCCTCCAGCAGAGTCTGTTCACTCTTACAGCCCTCTAAGTGGATGCTGAGGCTTTTTTACAAAATCCCACAAAAAATTCTTGAGGTGGGTCCATGTCAGTCTTTGACTTATCCTTCATGGCTGCAGTTCCAGAGTTTATACAATCTGGTGAGACCTCCTACTGTTTTGTTCTCAACACCTCTTCTGACAAAACCACCGTCACTGAGCAGTTAGTTCTGTATTGACAACCAGAGAATGGTTCAGATTGTGTGTGAAAGAAGGCTAATTTTGCACATGATTCCTGGAGTATTTGAGCTACTGTGCAATTATGATGTAAAGTCCGGAGACTATGTTACAAGGTGCGTTTTAAAAAAAACAAAGCCCAGGAACCAGACTCCCTGTCAAAAACTCATCAGCAGTTCCTCCTGTATAACGTGTTTTCCAAGAGACAAGTAAAATAAAGTCAAACTCAAAGAAAGAATACTTAGTTTCGACAGCTATTCGAGATCCAATTTAGCTTCTCTTATACGTATGCCTTCCCGTAAACCACTCTTCTCATGTTTTCTTCCAGTAAATGAGATGTGCATAATTCAGTCTTATTAGAGAATTGATCCCTTTCAGAAAAAAAATCAACCCCCCTTTTGAATGCTAGGGGAGGAAAAACCCAATTGCACCAATTTCATAATACTTTGGCTCACATTCATAGCTCTCCCAGCTTTCCTGCTGTCTGCAGAAACCTGAGTTACATTAACAGGAACACGGATAACGTCAGGTTTCTAATAGTGGTCTAGATTAAATGCATCCATACATTAGTATTTCTGTACTGAGATGTGAATCTCATATTTAAAGGCTCCAGGTCCCCTATTTTTCATTTACAGCTGAATAATTTGGGGTGATTTTCCTATTTCTTACACTGGTATGTACTGGAGCAACTTTCTTCAAGCAAATAGTATTATGCTGGCAATTATTATGTTGGCAAGAGGAGAAATAGAGCAGAGATTGAATTATATGATATGTTATATTTTAAAATGGCACATTTGTCTGGAGTGGGGTGACTGAAATGCAGATTAGAGACTTGACAGAAATATTTTTTTTCTAAAACTTAAGTATTTCTGCAACAAATCTTCTGCTGGTATAAGTGGATGGAGCACTCCTGATTTCAACAGCCCCCTGAGGCGCTGACCTGAGGGGTTTCTTTCTAATCCGTTTTGGGCTTTGTGACCTTGCTTGACTTGTTTACCTGTTACACTCATTCCTTGCAGATTGGGGATTTTGCAGTCAGTGTGAGGCCAAGTTTAGGAAAGCTGGCAAATGTGCTGTGAGTGAGTGACCATCCCCTAAGGGAAAAGAAAACCCCACACAGTTTTTGTATGCTATAGTCCACTGCCGTTTCCCCTGGGGTGAAGAGGAAAAGTACAGCCAAAGTCATATAACTCTAGAAATAGAACGTATTTGTAGGGACCTGTCAGTGTTACAGTAGAATTCAGCATGGACAGCACAGTGAAAACTGTGAGGGATATGGAAGAATGAGGAGAGGAATTAGCTGTTTGGTCAAGCATTCCAAGCTGCTTTAGGTGTCTGACAGCGTTTTGGTTGGTATCAAAATATTTATAGTATAGGAGATTAATATTTGCACCACTGAGCTCTTTAATTTCATTTACCTTAGGAATGAGGATTTTGGCATTAAGAGGAACCAAAACTGGAGCAGTGGGTGTACAGCTTAAAGAGTGTTAACACTATCAAGTCCCAGAGAAATATGAGGTTTCACAGAAAGCAATTTTATGTCTTTATTTATTTATTTAACACATACTGATGTTTTAGGAATTGCAGATACTGTAAGTACCATCCTGTCATTCTATGGGGAACAGGAGGTGGCAGCGGAGCCTGAAGCACACTGACAGATCTGGGTGGAGATGCCCAAAGCAGCATGGAGCACTGGTGGTGTGAGGATAGCAGAGGTTGTGGGAGCAGTGATGGCTCTGCAGGAGTTCTGAAAGCCTAAGGATGGCCTTGGTCTGGCAGAGCCTCCCTGGTAACCCTCCCCTTGGTAAAGAGTTTGCTACTGTGATCCAGAGAAACAGACTTGGGAGTTTCTTAGTGAGTTCCTTTGGAGGAGACTGGTATTGAGGGAGATTCCTAGCAGTTGCTTATTGATAATACATAGAAACATTTAGGTTGGAAAAGATCTTTAAGAAATATTAACCCAGCACTGCCAAGTCCACCACTAAACAATGGCCCTAAATGCCACATCTGTTTTAAATACCTCCAGGGATAGTGAATCCGCCACTCCTCTGAGCAGCCTGTTGCAGTGCTTGACAACCTTTTTGGGGAAGAAATATTTCCTAATATTCAATCTAAACCTCCCCTGGCACAACTTAGGGCTGATTCCTCTTGTTCTATCGCTTGTTACTTGGGAGAAGAGACAGACCTCCACCCCCAGTAAACCCTTCTTTCAGGTAGTTGTAGAGAGTGATAAGGTCTTCTCCCACCCTCCTTCTGGTTGCTGCTGCTTCCTGCAGGTTGCTGAAGCTATTTCAGAAAGAGCCCTTTTCTGATTGCATCAGGTGCTGGAAGCTCAGGATCACATTCACGTCAGTTTTGCCTCAGGGAGATCAGTTGTGGTGGAGTCTCTAATGGAAAAAATAGCAGAAACAGTAATAACAGAAAGGAGGAAAATGAAGTTTTCACAAAACATGTCTTTTATTTGTGCCACTGCTGGGCTAGATGTATGCTTTATTCTCACAAATTGTTTTTAGTTGAAATCACAGCTATAGGTACAAGGGATTGCTGGAAAGCTAATTAAGACTGGTTTTGTTTTATGGAATTCAGGACACTGGGACGAAGCTGTTCTTGATGATGAAAATACTAGCTGAATGATGACACAAATTAGTTTAACAGATGCGTTAGTGAGTCTTCTCTGGTCTGTGTTTTTTGTAGCTATTTCCTTGTTTGCTGGGTTTCTTTTTTCTCCAGCTTTGTAAATTGCACTGCCTGAATATTTCATCCTTGAAAAATGAGCTTGACCATAGTAGGTGATTCAATAAGTTACCTGGCAATTGCCAACAATTTTTCTTTCTTTTCCCAGAAAAAAGCTAATATCATCCCTGAACATTCTGCCTGGTTGTGAGTGATTCTGTAGCAATTAATTTCTTTACGAGTAGAAAGAAGAAATAGAATAAGAAATGTTAGAATTGAGTTAATTTTTGTCTTGTAAAAATGTATTTCTGTGTCACATGTGTAGTTTGAGCTTTTCTCGTGCTTCTTCTAGTCCATAATTGCAAGTTTGTGTGGCAGCCTTGATGTCCACAGGCTGTCTGGGTGGGACTCTACACCAACCTCTTGCTTACTCCTGACTTACTCTCACTAACCTGGGGCCTTCCTCTTCCTTTTTTGCTTCATTTTCTAGCACAGTTGACTTTTAAAGCACCATTTCCTCTGGAGTGTGGCTTGGAAACTATGCAGAGTTCATTTCCCATCTGATGTATTCCTTCCTCCCACCCTTCACTTCTCAATTATTTCCTCGGAGAGCCTCATTTTTGCACTTTCTCTGTATCCTGTGACGTTCCTCAACAGCACTCATGTTTAATTACTGGTGTTCAGATAGCTTAATATCACATGGATATTCTGAAGGGCAAATGGTGGATACAATACCACACCTGCTGTATTAGTCAGTATAGATTAAAGTTGGAGTTCAGCAATAAAATTCAGTATTGTCTTAAAGATCAAATTCTAAATTAAAAAGCTAAACAACTGTTTAGCACAAAGGTAAGAAATCTTTTTTTTTGCTGTGACTAATCACTTTTAGGAAATTCTCTGGTCTCTGATGTAAGAGGGCACGTTCACAGCACTGGAAGGTCGGTGCATATTTATACAGCAAGAGGCACGGAGTGGCTTTAAGCTCCATGGTTTTGAAAACAACATTATTTACTGATACATGTGAAATGCTTTGACTTCCAAGCTGTTATGGGACCTCTGTTCCATGAAAGTTTCTACTCAGAACTGGAAAACTCCCATGTTTAACAAAACTTAGATTTTTCAAGAATTACAGAGACTTTGTGTGTTAAGTGCTGTTTTTTGCTGTAAACACTTCCTTAACTGTGGTCACTTTTCTGGAAGGTAAGTTGGTTTATGAAGTTTCTGCTCTTTCCCCTTCATTCCTGCCCTTTGCTGCAACTATTTTGCTGTTGCAAGATTTTGAAGGACAATTGAAATGATCTGGATTAAAAAAACCCCAAAACCCACAACCAAAACCAAACTCAACAAAACCTCAAAGAATTTTTATCTTTATGTTATTCTTACGTCATTTGCCGGTGCGCGATTCTCATTCTTACCATCAATACATGCTTGGATAGAAAGAAGGTTAGCTTCTTAATTTTTGCTGGATTCTCTTCCCTTTCTCTCCTCCCCGGGAAAGATCACATTAACAGTAAACTCGCCAAGCTTCGTGTTCAGCTTTGATCCTTTATTGCAGATGAAATCTGAAATTTCACATGCATTTCTCAGCAGAGCAGCACAGAGACAGCCGGAACCAATGGGGAAGACTGAGCTTGGAGTCATCTGAAATAAACTTCTTTAGTTATGCCAAGCAATGGCATTCAAGCGAATACATAATACATACACCTGCAGACAAAGGTGTAGAAGTGGAAATCTATTGAACTTGTGTTACCTGTGAAGGATCTTCAGAAAATACATCTGCTATCCGCTTGCTGTGTTTAAGAACGAAAAATAAATGGTACAATTGAATCTATTTCCTCATGGTGGTGGGCCTCATCCCAGAAAGCTTCCTTTTGCTCTCCTTAGTGGAACGGGACAGTTGGAGACAGCAATTAGCAGAGGATGATAAATGAAATTGTGTCTACCACTTTGGAGAGAAAGTTTCCTGAATAATGATCCTTTCCTTCAGGGAGGTTTGTGGAGTTATATCACATGGAATGTGCTTGGTGACGATCTTGACTTGGCTCATTGCTGCAGGAAGTGTGCTGGGTGGGTGAAGTTGGCATTGGTGCTCTCTGCTCTGCTGCTTAAAGTAGAGGACTTGCTAATTGACTCTTTTTAATTTACTGGGATTTTGTGAGCATGGTGAGAAAATGTAACTGTATTAATGTGACGTTAGTTTTGACAGTGCCTATTAGTGGTGTGACCCTGATGTCTTATGGATCTGTCACAGTCTGCAGGGCCACCAAGGATGAGGAAAGGTTTTAGCTAAGTGTGTGTGGATATGGCTGGCTCAAGTGACTTTCACAAACATAGTGACATATTTATTTTTTGGTCTTATTTGCAGGAATTTCTCTTTTGCTTTTTATTCTCACTGGATATATATATTTAAAACAGATGTAATGTAAAAACCACAGCATTTAATTTTCCATCCTCTTAGTCCTTAAACAATGGTATTTTTTTAGTGCTGTTAGTATGTAAATGGTTACCAAGTGAATAACTACTCTCATAAATAGTCACAGGGAGAAATTGCTTTAGCTTCATATGCTAATAAATAGTGGGTCTTATTAGTAGGGCTTACTAATTGGTTTGGTTTCTTAATTAAATTGGTGTGCTAGTGAGTGGAAAACTAAATCCTTGTTAAGCCAGTGGATTCCTTACTGTGTGTCCTAGTATTTCTCATGTTCAGAAAACTTTAGAAACTGAGGCTAAATACTCAGGCTAAATACTGCTGAAAGATTTCTCAGATAATATTGGACACTTCACAGAGGTAAATAAAGAACTAAAAATGGAGTTTGGTTTCAAATTCGGGTAATAACTGACTCCCGGTCTTATACATAAATAACATTTCTGTAATCTTTGTCAACATGGCCCTACTTGCCTCTTGAAAATTCTTATGTTTCCTGGGCTGAGCATCTTATATGCAGGGGAAATACAATGAGCACACCTGAATGATGTGTCACTGGAAGAAGCTTGTGGGTCTTCAGTGTTAGCTGTAAGGGTGCTGTAGGTTAGTTCCAAGCAACATTACATTCCTGTGGAAATAATAAAATAGCTTCATGCCAATAGTAACTTTTCAAGAATAAAACCTGTTATATATATATCTGATGATACATTTCCTCCTGTCCCTCGTGTCTGGAGTTATCTGCATCTCTGATAAGTTGGTTTTGACACATAATTATATATTTTTTCTTCTCTCTTCCCCTCTCTGGAAAAAAAAAAAAAAAAGCAAACTGTGCAGTTTTGCTGCAATGTGAGCCAAAAATGTAATTCATGTTGCAGACAAATAATCTGATTTCAAAAGATTATCTCTAGTACTGACAAAACATCAGCAAGCCAAGCTGCACTGAGGTACAAAAATCATAATTAAAAGCATCTGGGGTGTTTGGGTGAAGTCAGCACCCGCTCTTGTTTGTTTGCTTTGGTTTGGGTTTGCTTTTTAAATTTAAATATAGTATTTTGCTCCTAATTTTCATCTTAGCATTGACATTTCTGTATTTGCCTGCTCCTGATGCTTCGCTCCCACTGGCATCAGTGGAAGGTGTGCAGATGGGAGACTCTCCAAGGACACCCAATGCATGAAAGGAGAAGAATCTTCTTCCTCCTCTCCTCTGCTGTAGGTCAGGGCTGCTCCTGTCACTCCTATGTTTGAGGGATCTCATAGGCCAAGTTTCAGTCTGGGAAGCTTAGACTAGACTGTTGAAGAATATATCATAGCTTTAGGTAGGAGGCTGCATGATGCTTCAGTGAGGAAGGTTAGGAGGAGTTTTCGGACTGTGTCCTGTGGGATGATGGTAGAACAACAAGAATCTCCTCTTCCTTTTTAACCATTATTTCATGAGAAGAGGCAATGAGTTGGGTGGCAGGAGACAGAAAGTGAAGTAAGAAAGGTATGTGATCTGCTGAAAACATCTCTTAGCCTCAGTACTGGGGTATATGGGATCATTTAATACCTGCACTGCTGCACCCACAACCTTTCATACCAGCAAGAGAGGACACTGAAGACAGAATATAGTAGACTGATAAGAGAATACCCTGTATAAAGGTAGGATAATCTCTGTGCTAAAAGGTTTGCATTCACACTAAACTCTTTGTTAACCACCTATTCCTATGTGAGGATGAAACTCCAAACACGTGAAATGGTTGAACTTCAGCAGAAGATTCAGTGAAGTAAACAGACTGGACAATTTTTTATAGTCCGTACTTGATTCCTGATTAAAAATGAAGTGGTGGAATCCTAGTGGATATGAAATTCTCAGTCTGTTTTACTCTCTGCCATTCACTTAATGTTGGAGTTTGAAAGAAATCTTGTTTGTCAGTTTTCAAATCTGCAGCTTGCAGCTGTAGCAAAATATTTGGATAGAAAACCTATTTTCTAAAATCTACTTAGGGTAAAATGGTCCTTTTTTTATTGTTTACTTCCTGCATTTGAAAGAACTTCTGTTAAATCTCAGCTTCTGCACCTGTGTACCTTCAGAAAACTGTCTCTTCAAATTCTCTAGACTGATTTGTCATTTTCTTATGTGCCAGAACCAGTTGTATCTCTTATCGCATTACATCGCTGACATAACATAATGCCTCATGACAGATGCAGCTGCACATCACTGGGACTGAGAAACCAGAAGAGAAACAGAGGCCCAGGTCTAGGGAAGGCTTGATATTTCCTGTGCACAAGTTTTACTTGCAGGACTTGAAGTCTGGCTGGCAGTTGTGGGGTTTTTTTGGGGGGGTTTATGTTGGTTTGCTTTGGTTTTTTTTAAGTGTGAAGGAAGGTTGGTCGGGCAGCCTGAGTGAGAGAAATCTTTCTACTTTTCCTGTTTGTGCACTTACCTAGTTCATATCCCAGCTTCCTACTGTGGAGCACTGAACAGAAGGTCTCCTTGAAATCTGCTTTGCGTGTTGACCAGCAGCAGTCTTAAGAATTCATGCAGGGACTCTCTTGGCCCTTACTATCCTGATTTAATAAAATCAAAGAGCTCCTACTAGTCCTGTCAGATGAGAGATTTAGACAGAAAAGTTATTCTAGATAAAAGGGTCTGCGTGTCATCCAAAATTTCCTCACTTCACATCTTTGAGACTTGTGCTGTAAAAACTGAAGGGGAAGTGATAGTTCTGCTTTATGATCTGCTCTGGTCCTGCTGCCTGATTTTATATCAGGGGTATGGTTTTGTCATCTAAGGTGGTCATACAAAATGTGGTGTTCTTGAAGCCACACCAAAATAAATGTGGTTCAGTGGAGAGACACCCTTTAAAAAAAATTGGCATTCATTTAAATACTCCACGTGATTGAAAATTTATCACTGTCTCTTTATAAGTAAGTCAATGGATTAATTCCCTCTTAGTTAACAGTTCTTTAGTTCTGCTTTGGCCTTAGCAATTCAGTTAAACAATTCAGTTTTTACCCTTCTGACCTGGCGTCTGTAAAAAGCACCTGTTGAAAATTGCCTTTTTAGACATTATGAGTCAAATTCTGGAATGCACGGACTGTGTTACCATTTACGCTGCTATTTTTCTGTCTTCTGCATCATGAGTAAAAGAAGATGGAAAAGATGTGTGTCTTCCCAAACTTAGAAATGCATATGTTTTCAAAGCCTTTTATAGCCTGTTAGTTAAATCCTGAAGTCACTGTAATTGACAGGTAGATTCCTCTCCTGTATGTGGGCTTATTCAGCATCTGTGCCTTGGACACGGCTGAACCTCTGCCAAGTGAAGCCAAGTAGGACTTTTCTTTTAAATGTTACATAGAAATCGATACGAGCTTTTCCAACTTGAACAATTCTTTGTGATCTAATGTTTGCCATTATGTTTAGCTGAAGACCTTGGCACTTTACTCCCAACTCAATAAGGGCTCTGCATGGATTACTCACAGACACAGGAGGTTCGAGAGGCTGTGGGTCCACACCTATGACAGCAAACAAAGTGACTTTTTCCCTTGCAGTTGAGGTTGGTTTAATTTTTGTGTATGAGAATGATTTTAGCACTGTGTGGAATAGGCCTGCTGTTTCATGGTAACAACTGGCATGAAGGAAGACTATGGATAATAAGGATCAAGAATAGTGTGTGAGGGAAACAGAAAATTCAATGCTATGACCACCAGTTACCAGCCCTAGGATTAAGGGCTTGGCTATCTGTTTAATAAGTTCTTTGATTATTCTAGGATAACCTAGAAAGTGTCTGTTAAGTGTCTGTTGTTGAAGTGAATAAGCTGATGCATGTTAGGGCAAACTCTTGCCAAAATTCTCTTGAAGATCCCCATGGCAGTCACCACCCCCTGCACACCTCACTGGCTGCTATGCAGGGGCTCAGTGCCACAAGGTGTGCTGCGGCCTCTCTTCCTGTGGTTGGATCGTGCCCGTGGCTGGGCAGTGAAAACCAGGACAGAGCAAGTGAGTAAGAGAATGGGGATGGTCTGTGCTGTGGAGCACAGAGCCAGTGCTCTGGTCATCATGCCACTGCTCTGGAGCTGTGTGGCCTGCCTAGGAGCTGGCAGAGGGCTCGGCAGCACCATCGCTTAACACTGGATCGGAGCAAGTTCATGTCCTGCTGAGCTAAAGGAGGGACAGAGCTTGCTCACATCTTGCTGTGGCAAGTTGGGGAGAACAGAGCCATTTGTAGAGTCCTGAAACAGCCAATGCACTAGTTTTCCATCAGCAAAAAGTGGAGCTTGTAGTTACCTGGCCTTTGTCTTGGGAAAAAGGTTATTGTTTATTTGCAGTAAATAAACCCCTTAAAAATCAACATGTTCAGAGTTGGAAGAAGATCCCGAGTAAGTTCAGGGATGGCAGTTCACCTTGTTCTGCAGCTGGTTTGTGTTAATAACATTTCACTCTTCATTAACAGTACCTGTTTATGGTGCAGCACTGTTCAGAGAGCTTAGAGCTCATACTCATCCTTCCTGACCCTACAGTTACCCTTGTGTTTCAGTTTGTTTTCCCTCCAACTTCGTGCTTGTCTCTGTTTTTCATTCCATGATACATAAAGTAATTTTAATAGCTTGACACACTAGCGCTGACTTAGCTTTTGTCATTTCTCATCCTCGTTTGAATATGTAATGCCCCAGAAGGATAATTGTTCTTATGTTTCTGTTTCTTACATTGTTGTCTTCCTAATTTATTTCCCTCCTATTGCTGCAGCGCTATTCCTTGCTGGCTTCTAGCTTAGAAAATGATCTGTAATTGCTTTGATTTCAGAGCACATAAAGGATACTAGTGTGCTCAGACAGCTCCATTCCCCCTGCCCGATTCCTCCCAGACATACACACCTCTTTACCTTCCAAAGGAGTTTATTATACTTGCCAAAGGTTGGAGGGAGACTTACAGAGCTCAGTTTGGCATGGCTAACAGAAAGCTCAGGCAGACTTAGAGGGATGGTTTAAGCGGAGCAACATATCATACTCGGGTTTTATTATATTGTATTCCACAACACACAGTTCTCTCATAGCTGAAAATTGGTATGAGATTTGATGAGAGCTGAAGTAGCTTGCTGTTTTTCTGTAGAGCCTCAAGTTTGTATCAAAGAGACAGAGAAATAAACAAAATGCTTGTTCATATCCTTTTGCCTGACAGACACGTCTGAGCAACATCTACAATAGTATTATAAATAGGTATTTGCTTGGACTTTTTTCCTTTCATATCTCAGATACATTTCTTCTTTTGCATTTGATTTTCCTGAGTTGTTAAGTGGCACTGACACTGTGAGAGAAGAATGTTTCTGCAAACTGTCTTATAACGAATTGGGGGAGATGCAGCTCATCAGATAGGTGGTCAATCTCACACCTTCTCTCTTCTCTCTAATCACTGTAAAAAGTAAATTAGTATACTGAGTTCAGGAACACTAACTCAATAAATGCATTAATGTCAGAGCAAGTGGCAGTCTTGCCTACCCTGCTGATAAAAGTGATTATTCTATTTACGCTTAAATATACTGTGCTGTTATTGCTTGCAGAGAACCTATTATGGCCTAGCCCTCACTTCTTCAAAAACTATAAACATCTTTAACCATCAGCATCCTGCTTTTCTCTTAGCTGTACAAATGTGCAAGTGACAACTTCTGTGCCGTAATAATCAAGATTGAGATTTGTCCAAGATAAAATCTGGAGCCTTAGAATGGAGTCAAAAAAGACTGTAGCAAAATGCTGAGTACTTCAGCAGCATGGAAGTATGCATTATCAGGACAAGATGGCACTCTGGAGTGTTCAACCTCCATCTTTAAAATAATAGCCTTATTTTTCTATTTCAGTACTACTGGGATATATATTAATCTATATGTATCTATGAGCTGGATAGCTGGATTGCAGGAGTGTGCGGAGGCAAAGTAATAGCTGTCGCTACCGATGTGAGAGACAACTGCACCTAAGCCATCATTTTGGGATGAATTTTTAGGAAAGCGTTAAAAAAGACTACTAGTTTTAGTTAAGTAAAATGAGAGAGTTGTGTCTTAAAACACGAGAAAGAACATAGCTTGTCACCGTTTTCAAAAAGCCCACTTTTATTTACATGTATATTTGTTTGTCTGCAACAATAGACACAAATCAGTGGTCTTCATGCACAGTTTCTGTGCCTTAACCTCAAAATGGAATAAACCAACATTTCTCACTCTGTCACATTAAGCCAACAGATAAAACACTGGCTCAGTTATATCTGGAAGGGCAGAAACAGGCATCCTATTTCCTGAAGACATCAGAACAAATGAGTATTTAGGTAAAAAGACTCCTCTAGCAACCTTCTGTGCCTTGTTGCAGATACAGCTGGATGAGCAGAGGGCATCAGTACATTACTGGTGGGTACAGGGAAGTGTTGTGGAGGCTGGGACCATGATGAAGACCAAGAAGCCAATGATGTTTGTTCCAGAGATGTCTGAGCTGCCTGGTGTCATTACACCCTTGGTCCCTTGTGAGACGTGTTTAGCTGGCTGTTAAGCAAGACTGGTGCTGAAGAGTGTACCAGTTTCATCATCTGGGCTTTTAGAGTTCTACTGAGCAGAAAAGTTTCTTGTCTTATTTACCAACACAGTGTATGTGTCTGCTTTTAGCAAGCAGCCTTCAGAGTGATGGTGATGGGTAACACCTGCAGCACAAATAGCTACAGCGAATGACTGCTATTAGCTCCACAGGAACAAGGCCACAGTGGCAGCTGGGAGGTTCTGGAGTTTCCAAGCAAACAGCATCAGGACTGCTGACATTTTTTTTAGACCTTGGACCACAAAAGGAAAGACAGTATGTGATAAAAATGTGGGGAGCTGGTGAGCACCAAAGGGGCTTTGTCGGGAGGACAGATCCCAGTGCTATGTTGTGCCTTCACAGTCCTCATAGCAGAGATGAATAACCAGAATTTGGCTTTCAGTAGTTCTGTGAAAAACGGTTAAGACAGGAAAAAGAGCGGTAAAAAGCATCTTGTCAGTATGTATTAGTTGTCTGTAGTGTGTTTATGCTTAATAGGAGCTTTGTTCCTTACATAATTTTCTTTGGCCCTCGCCAAAGGGGGTGTCTATGTGTGGCATCTCCACTGCCATGAAATCTGTGAATAAAAAGCACTTTACGCTTGTATCTGAGCTCAGGTGAATGGGTTTGTTGTTTCACTGTTTAGACTGTTGAACTTGCTAAAAATTTACCTTGCAGGAATCCTTTCAAACACTTGCTGTGTACAGCTGTGTCTGAAACAAAGTTTAATTTACATTTCCAAATCTAATCATACAAGTTGACAATATGCCTTTAAGGCTGAGGGTAGTTATTCGGAAAGATGAGTAGTTCACAAGGTTATGTGCAAAGCAGGGCTAACAAGATGCTGAGAAATAATAGTCTCATATGGGATTGGTTTCAGGTTGTAGAGCATATAGATAGCACCGAGATTTAATGCAGTTTAGATGTACTTGAAAAGCCTCTCTGTGGTTTTTAATTTTTTTTTTTTCAGACAGCATTTTCCTGACCTTGAAAATACCTCATGGATGGTCAGCAAATAAAAATCTAAACGTCACTGTAATCAGAGAAAATACACACAGATATTCTCTTTTTCATTATTTCCTACTTACTTTACCCTTATTGGAAGCCTTATATGATTTCAATGATAGGCATAGAGGCTGCATTAGCACAGCAGATTTTAGGAAGAGATCAGGTGAGAACTGGGTTGCCTTCTAAACAGCATTTTGCTTTACTTCCCTCCTCTTCTTTTTTTTAAGCTATCTTTTTATCAAGTGTGAATACTAACAATGTTGATATGAGGTGACAGTTTGACCAAACAACCATAGCAACAGTAACTGTTTTCCTTGTGATAACAGCGAAGCTAAAGGTTATGTGTATTGCTGCATCTCTCCATCTATTTGCTCCACAACACTGTGCCAGACGAAAGTAAGAATATAGAAAGCTACAGCCAAAATATGCATTTGTTTAGAGGGAGCATGAAGTACAGAACTCTGGTTAAAGGATAAATGTGGATAATGTTTCTCTTCTAATGCATTGTCTCAAAAGAAATATGAAATCTATGTTAAATAATATTTTGCTGCATAAATATTTAATTTAAAAACTCATTTAGTAAAATCTGCTTGATCATGCTCCCTTAGGAATGGGAATAAAAGTAAAAGCCCAGAGGCTGCTTTAAGGAAAGCATTTGTTTATTCTCTCTTTTCAGGAACAATGTTGGACTTGTATAGTTGACCTAGACAAAATTTATTATTGACCTCAAGTCTTCAGCGTGTATCCCCAAAGCTCAGATGGCTTGAAGGACACAAACAAATAATGTCTTTGAACATGGGAGCTCCGTATGTTTCCCAACACATACTCAATTGAAGTGTGTTATTTCCAAAAGCAGTATTCATACCTAGCTGGAGCTATAACAGCTTTCATAGGAGTGCCTCACACCTGATAATCTATGGTATTTTCATATTTTCTAGTCTTTGTTTATTAGGGTAATTGCATTCAGAATTATTCACATTTTCATAAATAGGAAGATAATCTTATCTCCTAGACAGTAAGGTCTGTGTGCATGAGTGATCCCTGCTCCAAGAGCTGCCACAGCGGTAGCTCTGTGCCATTTAATAACTAAGGCTTCTCTATGCAACAAATAATATGTAGTGATGGTAATTGACTAAAGCAAGTTGGATTTTAGGCTGGAGAGACATGTTGCACTGGGTTTCTTCAGTGCTGAATCAAATTCTTGTCTTGTATTTGGTGTTGGAGTAAGCTTTCTGTTGGAGGAATTAATATTTCAGAGTCCTTGTTCTGGAAAACTTTCATTTTTCTTATTAAGCTTGCTTAGGTTTTTAGGTCACCAGATTGAATCTCTGCAGCTTTGATGAAAAAGGAGAAACAGCCTCTGGTGACTCCTGAGCTGTGTGAAGAAAGGGAAAAAAGAATATGACAAAACTCTGCCTTGTGACATACTGGTTTTGAGAGTAAATGACGGGAATGGAATAGCATGAGAACAAGTCAAAACTTTTCCTAGAGATCCATTTTCTAGAAACAAATCAAAATAAGTGATCCTGGAAATTTTGACTCCCATGTGGCGATGAGGCTGATTTTCAGTTTCTTATTAATAATTAGGCACATGAGTTTATATTTTTCTTCACATAACTATCAATATTTTAATGAGGGAAAGTAACTGCAGTGTGTACCTGCAGGTAAATTGTGGGTGGGTCTGTTTTGAGGGAAGAGTTCATTGTGTAGAATTAATTCTTGTGACAGCAAAATGTCAGCCCAAATCCTCATTTGTGCAGATGGGACTCAGTCACAACTGGGCTGGGTCAGGACTTCCCATCGTCTAAATAGCAAATGGTTTCTGTCAGTAGAGAAACTTTAAGTGTCTAAAAATCTGTCTCTATGTCTCCTTTTCTTTTTTCTCTTAAGTTTGAATAACAAAGAACCGCTTCCAGCATTTCATAACTCTCTGTAATTACAGTAGTGATTATGAGAATGATAGATATCTAATTAAAATCTGTGGAAACTGCAGTCAGAGAGAAATGAGAATTAGTTCCCCAAATTGCAATTTTCTCCTGAGCTTAAGCACATTTCAGAGCTACTTTTTGACAATGTGGCGTTTCCTCGTCTGTCACAATGACTCACCTCAATAGGTCATGGCTAATTTTAGCAGGTATCTGAAAAAACATGAGAGAATTTTGGTTTGAATGAAGAAGAGGAAAGAATCATTTATTGGTTTTTCTTATTAGTCTTTTTTTGGCTTAATGATACTGGTATTTGGGTGTCTTTCATTGGTTTCAACTAAGTTCAAACAGTGAAACAACATGCAACCAGAGGTTACTAGATTTTTGGCTAACCTTAAATTTCTTGTCAAAGATAGTCTTGAAAATTGTGTAGGGTGAAATCGATGCATCTTTATCCATCACTGACTAGGGCTTTGGTTTTATTGTCCTCATTTGCTGCTTCTCCCTATTTACCTAACCTGCGCCAGTGCTGTACATGTGTTCTCTTAGTAGCTAATTACATCAGGCTCCCCATGACAGTGACTAACAATTTTGATGCCTGTTACAGACGGCTTCATGCCAATGGGGACACTCAGGAGTCTAATACTCAAATCTATTAGCTCTTCTGCAGCGGGACAGCCCTTGTAGCTCTTTCAGCCACCGGTCAGAGCAACATATTGTTTCCAGCAACAAGCAACTCTCTACAACATGCTGATTTCATTCTGCTGGAGACAAGGAGCATTTTAAACTCCAAGTGCCCCAAAAGGCTGAACATCTGCTAGGCTTTCTGCCTGCTGCAGTGCCAGACAGCTGGGCTGGGACAGGGTGGCCGAGGCTGCGGAGCCCTTTGGCTGTGTGCTGGGCAGGAGTGAAGCGCTTGCAGATATATGACCCCCCAGAAAGGAAGAAGTCGAAACCATGGTTCTAGCCTGCTCTGAAGTGGTTTATTCGTTGCAGGCAAAGGCGTAATTTCCTGAACTCATCAGGTGTTTAGTTCTCAGCACAAAGCATTTTCTGTACTGATTATTTGGGGTTTGGGATGGGGGAAGTTCCTATTTAGAGCAAAAAACCTCAGACGCAGTAATCTAATCACGAGAAATGACACCAACAACATCACCACCAATACCCAGCTTTGGCAGACATCTGATCCTGGTGCTGCAGAGGTTATTATACAGCGTTCTCAGGGGGATTTTCTCGTCCAGCTCCTGTGGTGAGCACCTGTCACCCAGAGCTGGTATGTGATTGCCTGCTCCTGCCGAGAGCCTGCAAATGGTGCTGAGGGGAACAGTAGCTATCACCTCTTGCCTTTCCCATGGGTGACCATGTCCTGCTTGATGAACACCATGCACTGATTATATACTGTGTGAAGAAAAACTTCCTTATGCTTTTTTGTTTTCCTGCTGTTCACTATAGCCTGCTCTTACAACGATGCAAAAAGAAGGGTCTCCCTTAATTACTGTCACCAGAGTCCATCTAACTTTTATTCTTTTAAGGGCAGGTTAACCAGGTTTTAGCAGCCTTTTCTTAAATGGAAATTTCACTGTCAACATAACCCATTTTATTTCCTTTTTCAATTATACTGTTACTTGTCTTTGAAACTCACTAAGTGGCCATTATGTACAGGCAGAATGAAACAGAACAAAAGGATATTTGTTATGTAGGAACACTGGAGTCAAATGGTGAGCCTTTGAAGAATCCTTTAGACCTCTGTTTATACTCCAAATGTATTTGCTTTTTGAAGATGTGTTTACTTTTTGCTTCCTGTAATGAAACTGCTCTCTTCCTGGGAAACATTTTACTTACTTGTGGCACTTACTTTCATGTCTTCCCATTATTTGAAAGCCATTTCACACAGTGGCAGAGACATCATGTTTTAGCTTATTATTTCACTTGGGGAGGGGGGGGAGGGGAAGCTGCTTTAATTATTTTTTTTTCTCCATAATTTTTATGTCTTGTGGGCAGAGAAAATATGAGCACAAGTTAAAGCTTTCCAGCCATTGTATGGGGAGCACAGTACAGTTGTTTGGTTGCTCATAGGAGAGAATAGCACTCGAGACCCGAAGCCCTATGTGTATTCACCACCTAATCATAGCAATAACTGGAACTCTGCAAGTGGGAGTGAAACACAGGTTACTTCACAGATATCAGCCTAAGCAGAGAGGACAATTACTGGTGCTGTATGAGAAAGCTGAGCTACACAAAATAGCACAGGTGACTTCTGGTGTTACTTTGTTTAGGGAAATGTCAGCACTTCTCTTTGGATAAACAGGCAGAAATAAGGCTTCTTGTTGTATTTCTTGGGAAGTAAAAGTGAGGCTGGCAGCAGCGGTATGTGTTGGCTGGCTGTGATTTCTGAGCTTTCTTTTGCCTGGGACGTTTACTGGAGAGAACTGAAGCTGTCCGAACTTCAGAGTATTTTGTTACAATGAGGCCAAATGTTGATGTCAGTTTCAAGATGAACTCATATCATAACTTGTATTAACAAGTTCCACTTTCTGACTTCTGATTCGGTATCTAACTTGTTCAGTATCTGACTGAACACCTTGATAGGGGTTAGTTAACATTTTCTTTCTTCTTTATCCTACTTAGTTTCAGCTTTAATTAAGAACACAAATCCAAATTTGCTTTTTCTTTGAGGAAGCTGAGTATGCCTACCATGTCTTGAATTTGTTCCTACTGATTCAAAGGCAGCTTAAATTTCAGATTCCAGGAGTCAGGTGTTATCATGAACGTAACTCCTTAATTAAAATGGGGATAACATGAATGCCATGCCCATGAACACCATGTTCACATTTTCAAGGCTTTGTTTTCACTTGTACTTCAACGTCCTTGTGCATTCCCACATAAGTGGGATCAGTTGGGACGTAGAGTTGGGACTCTATCTCTGTGCAAATCTTTAAAGCCATTCTCCCCCTCCAACAATATCAACATTCCGCAATTTTACCAAATCATTCTGAACAGTAAGAAAGCTTTAACACTGGAACATTGTTATTACTTGTAACTGTTCCCTTATTCTAAAATGTCTTCAAATTACAGTGAGAGCTGGGAAATACGGTAACATTGCAAAGACCTATCCAGAGCATAACTATGTTATAGGGATGAAAAGTCCATAATAATCAGACGACAGGTTATTCATTTTGAATTTCAAGACACACATCACCAATGGTAAGGACATAACAACAAACACTAAAAAACCACCCAGATTTTTGACGTCAGTTGTATAACACAGTGTGGACTCCCCTGCTCCCCTCCAAGCTGGGCAGTGTTGCAGGTTATATGAGTGGGCTGCTAAACAAAGGTTTTCCTAATTGCTGTGTTTGAACTGGACTCAGGCTCTGGAGAATCTGGGACTTGAGCAACTGCCCTCCATGGACACCCACAGTGAATACAAGAGCTCTGTTCCTACTGGAGCACACCCCAAGTAGGGTGTAAAGGGATGTGGTTATGGCTGATACGTGGGAACTCCCATCTAGTAAAATTTTGAAGGGCAGTTGGTTTAGGTGTTAATATTCCTTAAGGTTCAAAGCTTCCCATAGGCAAGGGGCCCTAGGCTAGCAGGTATTCATTAATCTTGCACTGCAAGGCAGAGAGGGTGCATTTTACAGTGTGGATATAGACAGTGGAAGTGCTTGATTCTTCCACCAGTAGAGCCCTAATTATTTATAGTATGGGAAAGTTTCTCCTGTCGAATCAGATAAGACCCAGCTATGGAACAGTTAACTTTTTGTAGAGCTCAGCATCAATTTCTGGAAGCTTTTAACAGAGACTTGACATTTCTAATTAGGAAATTTTACATACAGGCAAGTGAATTTACCCCCAGCTGGGAAAACATGGCTTAGCAAGAGTTTTACATCCGCCCTCATTGATCTGCAGATTATCTCACATTTGAGACTGTGGAGCCACTGGGATTTGCAAAGATGAGAAACAAATGTGGGAAAGTGCATATAATTTCTTTCACTTCAGGGTTAGATAACAAAAGCCTGATAAGTTAGAAATGAAGAGGTAAGTTTATTTTCATTCTTTTTCATGCATTGTTGTTGCAGAGGTCAAAAAAATCCACAGAAGCCAGTAACTTGTTGGAACTGGCAAGCCACTGTCATCTTGGCTAAATTCTCAAAGCAACATGCTGGTAATTAGTCTTAAGATAGTGAAGAACTATAGATTTGATTATTTTCTTTTTAAACTGTCCTACCAGTTAAACAGCTGAAGAACAAAATGTCTGAATGCGAGCTCACTTAGACAGAGATGTATTGCGTGTCTGATGCCGCAGTGTCTGGCTCCTAAGATGCATCAGGCTTTCTGTATTTTTAATTATACAGTTTATATTTTTGAGCCCATTTTTTCTCTAGATGGAAATTGCTACAAAAGGTAGCAAAATATCAATGAATTGGGTGTTATGCTAGTTGGAAAATGCTGTATCAATGTAAGGTGGCTGTGCATTCATGCAGTGCAAATCAGACTCAAAGTCAGATGTAGCAGAGCTCACTAAGGAGAACTTTTACTGATTTCCTTTGATATGGAACTGCTGTACAGCTCATTCCACTTCTGTGTTCAGGTGGATTTTGTTGTGAAGACGTACAACTGAGTATATGCTGCAGACTTCTAAGAATATGGTTTAATGAAATAAAAATGAAATAGGATTTTCTGTATATGTTTTCCTACATTTGAAAGTATTCTAATGAAGCAGAACTTATTTCTGTGTTGGCAGAAAAACAGATAAGCAAACAAACCATGAAATGTAGCCTATGAGGTATTATGAAAATACAGATGTGCATATTGCTTACTGTAGTTATGTTACTTATATGTAGTTATAATTTCTTGGGAAAATATATATCTCACTGTTAGGTGATAAAGAATGGAAAAACAGATGATCAGAATAAACATAGAAGTACAAACCATGTACAGCTAAAACCTGGCACAATAAAATGGGTTTAAAGACATTCCAGCTGATCCATAGCAAGGCTGTGCATTTTAATGACTTGGATATTAAGAAGAGGTGATGGAAAAGTTTCAATATCATTGAGTTCCCTTCTCTTTTAGTGCAGAGCAGAGTCTCCTGGGAGAAGGTATCTCAGGTATTGAACAGAAACTGCCCTTGATCTTAGCTAAAGGGACGGATATTATCAAAGAAAATAGAAGTATGGTTCAGGCTTCTTTTAGAACAGAGTGGGTGTCCAAAAATACTGCCAGAACTTCTAGTCTTGGACTTAGCCATAGAAAATGGTGTAAAACAAAATTCTAGATATTAAGTCAGATGGGCTACTTAGAATGTGGCTGGGTCAGAGGATCTATCAAAATGCAGCTCACCATGTGATATATATTCTTGCCGCCTACTTGGTTTACAAGCAGATTGTAGAAGCAGCCTATATATTTGGTAGTATACATTTCAGAGCTATTTACTATATAGCTACCTCAGGTACTTGAGTGGCATCATGTGCTTGAAGCTTATATAGTTTACTTAAGGAACAACCCACAAAGGCAGGAAAAAACCCCCTACGTTTCAATTTCCTTTTATCTCTGCTTCAATCACGGTGTAAACACTCAAAACCTGTAAATTCCTTGGGTTAACATGAAGACCTTAGTCTATTGTTCTAGCTGGAATTAATTCCATCTGAAAGCTATAATTGAAACTATAGAAAGTTGCAGAAGTCTTTTAAAAAAGACGTTTTCGTTTCTTTGTCTAAACCAGCTTTCATTTTCTTTGTGCTGAATCTCCCCTCTTTTTTTTTTTCATTTATTTCAGCCTTTATTTTTATAACTGTGGAGTTACAACTAGGCAAGAAAGCCCCACAATCTGTCTTTCGCTTCCAGTGTTAAATATTTGTTGCTTCACTGGGTAGTCCAGTATATATATATATATATATATACACACACACACACTTTGGTCACTTACTTTCGTAATGGCTTTAACAGAGATTCACTGACGCAGGGTCCATCTCTTTCAGAGAAATAAATTTAATAGACTTTAAGACAAATATTAGCAATATCTGAGAGGCTGACCTTTTTTCTCTTGGTCACTTTTGGAACAGCTATTTTTCCATGCACTGATCAGAGTATGTATTCCATATACACAGGCTGTATTGCAGAAGTTGGAAGGTTGTTGTTATGAGTGATCTCTGAGGTGAGTGGTTCTGTAACTTATGATTTGAAAAGATTTAAATGCTGATGATGCCTATTTGCATTCTTAGTGAAGACATAAAAAGGTCACTTTTCCTTTGTCATTTCACTGTGTTGTTGCTGACTAGTGATAATCATTTAATTAAAAGGTTAGATCACTCATCTTCTTCTTATACCTAGTGTGACTTCAATTATTTTCTTTTAAAATGAAATTATTTAATATTATTTAATAATACTTGGTTTAACTAATAATCCTCAGAAGAAGTGGAAATTCTCTTTGAAGGCATGCAAGCTTTGAAGGTTAGAATAAAATAGCTGGATATTTTAAAACCATTTAATCCATTAAATATTGTTAAAATCATAGGAAGCTTTCAATGGGAGCATCTTGGGTCTTGCCTATCATGTCTTTTCTGTTTGGTTAGGGGAAAAGACTTATTTCATTGATATATCAGTGCTCCCACTAACTGGAACACAGGGTGGGAGCTGGGGCTAGAGAACAGCTGTTAGCCCCGAAGAGCACAGGCTAACTCTGCTGCTCCGGGTGCCCGCTAAGCTCAGTGGGAATTGCCTTTACACAGCTCTCCAGGCTGTAAAACAACATCTGGAGAGACTCCTGCCAAGATTCTCAGTTTCCTTTCCTTTACAGGTGGCCACATACTCTGTAAACAGAGTAGTGGTGTGGCATGCTATGGCTTACACCTCCCCACAGGACACAGCTTTCCTGTGAAGATTTTCTCATCCACCCTAGTTACTTTGTGAGCAAACTTATTTTCATCTCACAGCCATGACATTCCACCTGGGTTAAATTTTTAATGGAACAGATCTTCCACTCACTCATACCTCTGGAAAGCAGGGAGATAGAGTAATATTTTACAGTGCAGCTGTGATACAACATGTAGGTCCAGGTGACTCTGAATGATGTGGCACTATGGAAACTTGGACTGAGTGATATTTGTAGAAGAAGGTGTGATGGTAGTCTGAGCTTTGATTAGCCTCAAGTTCAGTCTGCCTTCTGTTCTGAAAACAGCTTCAACAACTGCCAGTCATACTTAACACTTAGATCCTGTCCAAACAACATAAATAATTAGGTCCATAATTTTAGCTAATAAATCTAAACAAGATGCCTCATAAATTGAGAACACACTCAACAGTGGAGAGACATTTATTGATCTTCTGCATGGGTGGCAGCCCAGAGAGCTGTGTAAAGTGGGGTACTATTTTTAAGTGACATGTCTAAAAACTAGCATCAGGAAAACAGATTTGTTCACCTATCTGTCTTTATAACACTGTAGTGCTTCTCAAGCCATACCCAGATTGCAAATAGAAGTTTTAACCCAAGACACAGATCTCTATCCAGGCAACTTGCAGAATGTATGTGAGTTCTCAGTAACTTTATATGCAAATTAGGACACCAATTTTAATGAATAATGACATATTTGTAGAAGGCAGCATCAAGCTGAGGAAAAAAAACCTGTGATCTGGGTTATTTGAATACTAGGTTATATTGAACTTTCCAAGAATCCCCAAATGTAATACTGTCTGGGGTTAGCTGAAAGAGCTGATGTGATTAAGTACAGGGTTGTGATTAGCTGGACTTTGACAAGATGTATTTGATTGTGTCAGACTGGGCTTTCTGGAGGAATTGCCTCTGTCTCTGAACAGAACCACAACCTGGCATGTCAGGGAATGTGGGATTTCTGGGCTCTGAATCTTACAGTATAAATTTTAATTGGCAAACATTAAGGTCTGGGAAATGCAGAGCATGATCACGAAGAACCAGCGCTGGTACATTTGTTTTTCAACAGCAGCTTCTTATTTTGATCGTATGAACTGGGTCCATGTTATTTCTCAGGCATTTTACAAGCAAACATCAATGCAGAGGCAATCTGAGCTATCAAGGGTCGAACATAGGGATGAACTGGTTATTAGTTGAGCATCCTTAAATGGCTGCTAACCAAGCATCTAGTGGCAAGGAAGGTCAAAAGTAAACTTGCTATTTCCTGAGCATTCAGCTAATTATTCATTTCATTAAATACGGGAACACTGTATCCTTTGTGTATTGCAAAAGATCTCTCAGTTCTCAAGTTAGAGTTCAGTAAGTACTTAATAACTGTAAAATTGCTCCTGTATTTTAATTTAGCATAATTTACATATAGCCTGTGTTGTAAACTATCATTTCTTTTTTGTTGCGACAGGAAGAATACCAAATGTATTTCTTGTCTTTAAAAACTAGACTAAAAGGAGAACTAGACTCAGGACCTGTGATTTTGCATCTTTTGGGTTTTTTCTAACTCTATTTCATAACTGAAGGAGCTGTATGATGTCCGTAGCCCACGATGGCTGCCTCAAGTTGCGTCTGCCAGTGGTGAAGTGGAAGTGTTGTTTGGGGAAACCTCTTCCTGATCTGCCTCCATGTATTTGGAGATTTAGAGCACTGCCTTTTTTTCTACAGGTTCTCATCCTGTTAGTGTTATTCAAACAGTAAGTAGACAGGCACTATTCTTTTCTATAATCAAGAGTGGTTGTTAAGAACATTTAATCTGTAACACAGGAATGTTGAACACACTCATTCTAGAAACAGGATGACTTCAGAATCTGCCAGGGCAAGGTAAGATAAGTTAAATTACCAAGTATGCCACAGTACACTTGAATTGTAGTGACAGAGGTGTAAACCTGTGCATTCAAACCCGATGTAGAAAAATACTCCTTTCCTGAGTATTGAATTTACAGAAAGCAATCCATAAAGAACAATCATCAAGCACCCTGTCCTGGGTTTTTTTACTGGTATTGCATTTGAATAATAGCCTGGGACTGCCATATTCTGAACTTTAACATTTCATCCATTCAGAAAAAAAAACATGTTCCTGTTCCCTTAATTTTTCAAGTTTATGTTCGCATTCATTCTGTTCCAAAGGGTATGTTTGTCAGTGTTAAAGTGAAGAGAGAATGATACTTGCTATTTTTCCATGCTTATGGTAAGTCCACAGCAGGTCCTCTGATTCACCTCTGAGAATTGCTTGGAGTTTTATCTACTTTTCACGTACCTCCAACAAAATCCTGCTGGAAATGTGCCATTTCCATAGAGAAACCTGCCTCTCCTGCCATTTAGCGTGAAGTCCTGTCATTACTCTGACCTCTCCAGCAGCACCTGAGGCAGGGCTGGGGCTGCAGGGTTTATCCAGGTGTGGTGGGCACTTTCTCGGGCCCTTCTGCGATGCTGGTGCTTGCTGTTCCTCTTGTGAGTGCTAGCACCCTTTATGAATGTCTGCGGACCCCCTGGGCAGGTCACTTTGCTTGTTACTGCTCATCATTAGCTCCTCTCTTCTGAGGAGTTGCCTGTTCATTTTTCTCTCTTAAAAGCGAAGCAGTCACTTCTTGCCAGCCACTGGGCCCTGTTTTCACACTTATTACTGCTTTTTGCATATTACAGTTCAGGTTCCAGAGAAGAGTTCTGCATTGAAATGAAGGGAAATTTAGAAGATGAGCTGGTAATGAGAGCAATTAATCAGAGCAGTCTGCAGCCTTGTCAGTACAACTGAGTTCGCTGGTGTGAGGGGGACAGAGTGAGAGGGCTGATGAGGAGTAAGAAACATGAATTATTCGGGGCCTTGATGTGGCAGCCTTTTGCATGAGGCACAGGAGGCGGCTGTAAGGAGACACTCCCGCTCCCTTCCATAGCACAGAAGGGGCTGTCCTGCGGGAATTCTAACTTCCTCCTAGCAATTACTCCCTGCTAGCAGCACCTTTAGTGACCCTGGCAGTGTCTCACCTTCTGTGGGAAGCAAGCTTATCTGCACATCCTAAGTGGCTGCATTATTAGTTGTGCGATCACTGGGTTGGTCCCTACAGTGTGACAGGTCTTAATGCTCCTTCCTGGTGGTTGTCTCAGCTCTGTACTGTCACTAGCCCTGAATCTCAGATGAAACAGCGATGAGAACCACATGCTCTGGTCAGATCCCTTTGTTTTCCCAAGGCTTTGCAAATAACAGGCTGAATTTTAGATTCTTTTAGGTATCTTTTGAAAACAGAGTGGTTCTGGTGCGGTGTTTTTGTGGTGTTTTGATTTTTGTTTTCCTCCTGAATATAGCCAATGATTTTTTAGCATGCCTTCGTATGGGTTGAACTGATCTTGTAAAGTTCCCGGACAGTTCAGATATGCTCTGCTCATGCCCCCAAATAAGAGAAAAATCATTTGAACCCCATAGTATATGATGGTATTTTAGTCAAGCACCTACAAAGCGTGCTGTATTCTGAGAGCACTGTGCTGGTCCCATCCTCTCAGTGAAATACCATGTCAGACATTCCAAAAGCAAATTTTTTAAATGCTGTCTCTCTGAGCTCTTCTCCAAACTGCGAGGCAGAGCCAAATCTGTCAGGCCAAGCTTTTCTCTCTGTGAATTAGGAGCAGCCAAGATTAATTAACACCCAAAGCATTTCCAGCTGTACTGCTTGTGCGATGCTGCTGTCATGATGCATGTAGTCACCACTCCCCAGGTCTGTGATTCATTGCTCTGTCAGTGGTTTGAGATACAGTGTATGAAAATGCCATATAAATGCAAATATAAATACAAACACTGAATTCTCCCTGTTGGCTACTGATAAGGTGTTCATCCAGATGACACACTGTGATCTAAAAGTGGAAAGTAATATTTGGAAGGAGGGGGAAACTCAATGATTATTCTTAAACTCAGTTTCTTTTTCTTAAATGAGCTTTAACTGAAAAAAGAAAAAGGCAGCTTTGGCCTCCTCCTTGGCTACCTTTGTGGCACACCAAGATGATATCTTTCTGATTAATTAAATTAGAATGAGGGTAAACTTTGAAATGTGTTTGGGAAATGGTGTGATTCACTGTGCGTGGGAGCGTGCCGTCCCAGGGACTGAACCGAATGAGGTCTGCTCGTGGTCTGAATTCATATGGGCTTCACCTCTGTAATGAGGATGGCAGGATGTTGCTTTTGCTTTGTTCTCTGATCACCTGGGCTGTGCAGGAGATATGTCCTGCCTGAGGGATCCAGGACAGTTTAGGCTGCACTTGCCCCAGCCTCCTCTTCTAGGGTATGTGGGGAAAGGAGATGTGTGTGAAGAGAAGGCTGCTCCCGTCATGGTGTGGCGGATAATTTAATTTGAATTGCTTACTCTTATCTTTAAGTACATGTACTTAAAGCAAAATAATTCTTGTCTGAGAAGAGTTTTGTCCTGAAGGTACCTGTAAGCAGCTCAATCCTATTTATGTTCCTACTGGTATAAGGATCGGTGGCACAGGCTTTTTAATTTTCTCTATTACTGTACTAGTGCTGCTGAGTGTATGAAGTTCTCATCCAAACACTGAGATCAGCCTTCCACGCAGGTAATGCAAAAGGAAAGTTTCCAGAATAAGGCTGATATTTGTTTGGTGTTCTTTTGTCCTGGTGTTTTGCCACTACAGGCGTGCAGATGGAAATGTGGAGTTTTTCACCGTGGTGAGGGAAGATTTGATTTACTGATTTTTGCGTGGGTTTGGGAACTGGAAATCTGAAGGGGATGAGCAAGTGTTGCTGTAGCTCCAGCAGCAGCAAGACTCTGACTGATCACCTCTACTTTCAGCTCTGGGTTTCCTGACTAGTTTAATAACCATTAGAAGTCTCTACTAGCAGTTTCATACAATAGCTTTTCCCTGGGTGCTCTTGCTGGCATGAAGTATGAGGCTGCCATATTTCATTCATGAATGCAAAAGCTAACTCTCTAACTGTGTATAACGACTATTATAATTTTAAATATTAACTCACTTTTACATGTTTAGCACCAACCAAACGCTACTTGATTTAATAAGGCTGTGCCATTTTCCTGGATTGCATCTAGTCTGCGTAATACAAAGAGAAAGAGAACAAACTCAGTGAAGAACACTAGATTTCTTTCTAATTTCCCTGTCTTGTGATGAGGTTTCATTCTCGTGCCTTTTAAGAAGATGAATTAAAAATTTTCAGACACTTTTGTAGTTGAGCTAGATCCACAAAGCATTAGAGGGCTTTGCTCATCATTGCGAACTCTTATTTGAAAACAAAACTAGGCTTGCCCTATCTGTTGTAAAAAAGTGTTGAGGAGGAGAAACTGGAAAAAGAATGGGGTTGGGTGATGGATGATGTTGTGAAGGTAGAAAGTTCCATGGGAAAAGATAGAAAGATGACAGCAGGGTGAGAAGCGGGTTGTAGAGAAGAGGCAAGAGATGATTGGAAGTGAATAGGAAGGTGCAGAGCCACTTGTTAGGTGGGAAACGGGCTGGGTAAGATTCAGATGGCGGCAAGATCAAGGAGTCAGAGTCTGCTGAGCATTGTCAAAGCAGCAGGAGATGCTTTTATTGGTAACTATTTGAATAAACTACTGTAAGAAAAACAAGTCTTTATTTGATGCAAGTAATAATAGGGAGTTTTGCAGGGATTTTGGCATCATATGCCCATATGTATGCTTTGTGTGGTGGAAACACATCCAGACCATGTAGAAATGACGTGTAGACTGACAGTGCATGTCTCACCATTTTTGAGGTGATTCCCTTCCTCCCTGGTTTAATTGAGGTGTTCCCTCATTCTGAATGCTGTCCATTGTCAAATTTAACGTGGAACAAAACCAATACTCCATCATCACTACCTGCCCTGTTTCTTATGTTAGATATACTTCATTTCTCTAGCTGAATACCCTTTTGTTATGTTCCCTCAGCAATCTGATGGCAGGTCTGCCATGACGGAAGCTTTGAAGCCATGACCTCACACTTAGTATATGTGCCAAATATTCCCTCATATAGCTGCTCCTCCTGCTCTTCCTCTTTCTCTCTCTCATTTCTTATTTATTTATTTAAAATTAAAGCTTGGGTTAGTGTTTGTGACTAGACTACATGCACTCTGAAGCTCAAGGGTGTTTGTCTCCTCAACAACGCAACAGGGGGAGGAAATTTTAAATGCAATTATCTTTAGGTGTATTATAGTATAATATTTCTGTGCTCTCTTTATAAAACAGGCGTTTAGGGCATTTTTATAATTGCTTTCCCTCTCTCTCCATTTGCCCTACAGCTTATTTATGTTGATGTTTTCTTCTCTGAGTTTCTGGTTTCATTACATAGCCTGTTGTTAATAGTAAAATGTGATACTGTAAGATAACATGTAGGGACATCACAAATGGTGAATACATGCTGATTGCAGCAATTGACTCCATAATAAACCAGGGCATTTGTTAACGGTGTTATCTTCTTATCTAAAGAGTAACTTGGAGAACTGAAACTGGACAGCAAAATTTTAGTGCTGAAGCAGTTCATAACTCAGACTATCAGCGCTAGAAATGTAAGGTCCAGTTTTGAGTTTTAGACTGTTACAAATTCACTGCTTTTAAATGAATCCTAATTTATTCTAATGTGAACTGAAAAAAGATCATGTCTGCAGTGTGTATGTGAGTGGGAGAAAGAAAGTAGGACTTCCATAGCTGAATGAACATTGGCTGTGTTGCACTTTTAGACTAAGATGAAGAGCATTGTAGCTGGCATAGCTTGTGCCTTGAAAAATGCCATCTGGATAAAAAACTCTGACTCGTTTGATGACACGGAGAGTATTCAGAAGTGAAACATCTGAAAATGAGGAGAAACTGACTGGAATCAAGATTATGCTGTGCTGGATGTGCCCTCTGATCCATCGTTCATTGTCATCAACTGAGCATTGTCATTGAGATTTCCTCTCTGGAGGGAGTGAGCTACAATAGGTTGTGACTAGCTGACCTGACACTAAGTTAATATTCAGCAGTGTACATAAAAAATGGTGTTTGTGACAGTGTTTGATTCTGTTTTAGCTTTGCTCCCACTGAAACAGCCTCCTTTAGAGGGTATATAGGTGCTTTGGCTGCAGCTGTAACCCTTACAACTCATTAGTAGCACTGGGATGCCAGACTGAGGGGAGGATTCCTTTCCCTTTATCTTTGTTAGACTACCAACATGAGAGCGATTTATTGTGCCCTTGGACAGGATAGCTGGGATTTGAAGCCATGTTTCACCGTGAATCCTTGCTGCTCAAAATTCCCATTCAAACTTGAAAGGTTTCCTTGGGTAAAATACTGACACGATCAGGTCTGTTACTTTTAGTGGCAGAAATACAGGAATCTGCAGGCTTGAACTTTATTTTTGACAGGTTAAATGCCTTGTTTCATCTTTAAAACAAACTTTATAATTGTATTACCAAAAAAAAAAAAAAATAAAAATTCTCCAAGTTTAGTGAGGCTGCAAATCAAGGGTGTATTATATAGTGTTAATGAGGAACGACATCTAGCAACTCAGTTGGAGAAAGAAGTTTACTAACTTCGTCTTTACTGTAAGGCTATAGAAGAAATAGGTAGAAAAGCTATAGACTGTATAAAAAGGTTTTGTGGTGAGTATTTGCCTATTGATTAGTTTAGGAGTCACAAAGACCTTCAGAAAACAGGTGAGAAAGTACAGGAGAGAAATCTGACAATGTCCTGCAGGGACAGATGATAGTCTGTTCAACCCCACTGAACGGAGAAGAAATTCCTGAAGGCTTGAGCCATCTTCATCTGACAGACCTCCTCTGACCTGTTGTGCTCAGCCACTGAGAGATCCTGCAGTGCAGGATATGACAGATACTGTTTTCCATTGCTAGGACCCGGAGTTAGGAAGAGCCCTTCTGAGCAAGGAACAGACATGTGCTTTACATTGTGGTTAGCTAGCACTGAGCTTGCTGTGCCAGCCTTGCCTCCCATCTCATCCATCGCAAACCTGGCCCAAATGCATAAAGTTGCTTATACTGACCCTTACGTACAGGAGTAAAAACACATTCATACATTTGTGGGGAAATGAATCAAACCAGCCAGGCTTCAGCAGGACTAAAATTGCTCCTAGCAAAATTGCTTCAGTAGTATGTGCGTGTGGCATGTGGACCTTTCTTCCTTGCAGAAAAGGAAAGCTTCACAGAAAACACAGATTTTGATAAAATTTGATCAGTGCTCACCTTGCAAGTGAACTCAGCTACTCCCTCTCTTCAGTCCCTCTCTCCCAGCTGGAGCTCATGCAGGTTTCTGAATGGAGCACTTCCTTGAACCTTCTCTAGCTCTCCTTGTGGCTCTTAGGAGCCTCTTGAGTCCCTTCCTTGTAGTTTGAGCAGTGCTTTATTAGGGCTGTCTGCAGTGCAGCACTTGAGTGCATCTCAATATAGCAAGGTACAGGCTCAGGTGTAGGCAGGAGTGTGGCTTGGAGCAGAGCCATTTACCATGCTGCTCTAACCAGTCTTGTAGCCCCACTGAAGATGATTCAGGAATCACTATGTGGCAATCTCCGAAATGAAGACAGATCTTTCAAGGTTGGGAGAATTCTATCATTTGTATATGAAAGTGCAGTCTGCTGAAGACCAAAGCAAGTATTTATCAGTCTATGTACTGGAACCAAGCTGCTTATTCTTTAGTGTTTTGAATCAGATGAGGATAAAATGGATTTTTGCCAAATAGAAATGAAAAGAAAAACACTGATTGGTTTGGGCAAGCTTCATATGAAGAACAAATGTATCTTCTCTTCCTTTAATATGATCTACTTGTCTCCTCCTCTTTTCTGTCTCAGTATCTTTCCCCCCCACACTTGTCAAGGCATGTAATCCAATACTGTTATCAGGGTCCTGCTACTTTACATGTGCAGCTTCCAGCTCCTATTTTCCCTCTCCTGTATATAAGGATGTTCTCGGGATTTCTGCATGAGGAACTGTAATAAGCTCCTATTCAGCAGGTGATGAGGATGCAGAGATCCTTTCTGTAGGATATGGAGCAGTCTCTTGCCAGATTGGTAAACATGGGTGTCCACCAGGAGCCATGGACTGAGCCAAACAGTAACCTCAAAGCTGTGCCCATGCTCCATGCCCGCCAGTCAGTGCACAACTGTATCTAACTCCTGAGGATCTGGGTTCAAAATAAGTCATATGCATCAATGAGGAAAAGGATTGGCTGTCTGCAGTACAGCACACAGATGGCTGTAGTAAAGAAGCCACCTGCTGAGACAGGCTGGACTGACCAAAGGCTGCTGCCTGCTTCCTCACCACCAAGATCAAAGAGTCCAGTGTAGGAGAGAAAGAAGCAGCTATCAAGAAGTGGGTGTAATGAGCAGTGGGAGTTCAGTGAGAGACAGGACCGCCCTGGGGAAAACGTGTGTTTTGGGGGAGATGTGCTTTGGAAGAACCTGGCTTGATACTTTAATGAATCCATTTCCAGTATATTCTAAAATGTACTCTTGGCTGCTTTTGACTATGGATTTCAGGAAACTGAGGATACATTTCTGGGTCAGTAAAACACTATCTACATTCTCATAGGAAATTGCTGTAGAAAAAAAATATTAAAATCTCTGCAGCAACAATGATTTGTATCTACGGATCAGTAGAGTAACAGGATATGAGGCAAGAACATGCTGTAAAGTCTCTGGACTAAACAAGGATGTGACTCACAAATAAGAAAGGACAGTCATGAAACAGAAACGCGTAATTCCAGGATATGAGGAGGAAAAGGTTTTAGGGGTAAACTACTGCTGTCACCAAGATGCCAACACTGTAGCATGAGTGCTACTGCTGAGCATCAGTAGACTCCTCAACAGCAAAAGTTCATCAAGAGGGATTGAATATTAAAGAAACATCATTTGTGAAGGAAATGATTTAGTTTCAGAGGCTGCAGTTTTAATCTTCATTTGAATCTGTTTAGAGCATTTTGAGGTGACAGAAGAACAGAAGGAAACTCAAAAAGAATGGCCTCAAAGGGCAAAGATGACACTGAACTGTTTTGGAGAATAAGGCAGATGTGTGAAGACGTGCAAAGTACGACTTTTTGGAAGCAACTTATTGTTTCCTGTCAATAAGTATGGGAAAAGATGAAGAATGCCTGAGAAAATGACAGCAGCCTAGTGCAGTGAATCAGGAAAAGCTGAGATGGTGCACAATGGTTTTTCTGCCAGAACTGGCAGTACAGAGAGAAAAGGATTTCTTTAGAGAGTGACAAAACTCACTGTCTACTCTGTGCTGCTTTTTCTAGGCTCCTTTCTCATGTAGGTTTTTGCTATGTGGAGGGGGAAATGGAGTACCTGAATATTTGTGTGAAGCAGCTAGGTGGAGAAATGTTGTGACAAACTACCTATAGTAGGTTTGAGGTACTTTCTCTAGGATGTTGTTTTTTTACTAAATGGGGTGAGGTGAGTGATTTCTCCTTCCCTTTCCATAGATATTGCTATATAACCTTCTGACACAGAGGTAATTTTACCTCCGAGTTTGTGTTATACTCCTAAAGAGCACCATGGATGTTCCCAGGAAACACTCAAAATCTGTAAAAGTTTTAAACCCCCTCTTGTCCTGAGCACTCTGCTGTGTGATCTGCACTGTGTCAGCACAGCTCAGAGGGAAAAGCCCAGGGGCTGTGCTTTGCATGTGGTTTGCTCTCTACATCCAAGCAAAACCAAGTTGTTCCTGTTAAATTACTACAACCGGCTGTGGTGGAAGTTGTGGTAGAAGCGGATGGGCAACTGCATGTACCTCGTGTCTTAACCAGAGAGGCATTAGACCCCCTGAAGCCAGCCAAACAGGACTTCTTTCATGAGTCTTGTTAAAAGATCTTTTGAAAATGCTTTGTGACCTGTTAGAGAGTCAGGATGGAAAAGAGCACTGAATTTTGTCCTCTAAATTGTAGAATCATAGAATGGTTTGGGTTGGAAGGGACCTTAAAGATCATCTAGTTCCAACCCCCTATATATGTGAAAGCTGTTTGAGAGAAAAATTTAGAGATGACCTCTGGACAGGAAAATATACTCCAGGAGGATGATGATAATCAGCCAGGCTGAATTTGCATAAGCAGACTGCAGGAAGAGAGACAGCTTTAAATATGTACAGGGTTGCTTGTCATGATAAGTTTATGTCCTCTGTTGTCAGATGGGTAGAGGAGGTGAGCAGCACACCCCAGCATGCCATTCCTGAGACAGAAAGGGATTGTGTTTGAGACAAAATTGTTGTAGTGTATGTCCACAGCTGACTGAAATCTGTACGGGAAGAAGTCATTGATGTCAACAAAAGAATCATGTCAGGGACATACATTAAGTGAACTCTGGCTGTTTTCTGGTTTACTCCTATATTTTCATCAAGGTGTTGGCTGCTGGAATTGAGTTTATTTTGTAGATTTTGTAGATTGTAACAATTAGAAGGGACTCCGGAGGCTTTGAAGAAGAGGATCCGAATTCTTAATACCTTTGTTAACTGTTTGGCAATCAATAAGGTCAACTCTTTAAATACTCATGCAAAAGTACACTTTGGATGGAAAAATCCGAAAGTGCAATCTTTGGACAAAGAATAATTAGTTAGGCATTATTAGTTGACCAAGCCTACAGGTTTTCCATCGCAAACTAAATATGAGTTGACATTACCTTACCATGGCAAAGGCAAAAGTAACTCTGGGGAGAATCCAAGACCTCTTCTAGGAAGATTCCACAAAGTGAAAAATACTCCTTATGCTCACTGGGGTGTGAAAAGATACTATAGACTTACAGTTTATACATACGCCTGCAGCCAGGGATGCTTAGATTACACCCCAGGAAACTTTTTTAGTGATAAGTGTAGTTAGGTACTGTGCTTGCATAGAGAAGTTAATTGCGGGTCTTTAAAGACAGCTTAGATTAATACCTGTTAAAAGTACTCATGTATAGCTCACCCTGCTTTGGGATGAACCAGCTGCTTGCGTCCCTTGCCAAACAGACTGTGTTTCGGTGGTCAGGAGAAAAACAGTCTTGTCCTGTGAAGGCTTGTAATAAGGAGAGACCCAAAAGGTCTGAGGCACAGTCTGCTCTCCAGCTGTGTCACCTGGTTTGCATGGCTGGAGACAACTGCTTTAATGAAACATGCTCATGTCAGCATGCTTGTGACATACCAGATTGGAAAGGAAGTACACAAAGGAACAAAGAGGGAGGCTTCAAAAATAATACGAGGTGACGGCAGAGTTTCCTCTGCAGGTGACTGAATATTGCAGAATTGAAATTAAGTAAGCCAGCAGTATGTGTGGATGCGTAGCTAAGGGCCATAGATTGATGCTTGAGGAAGTGGGGGAAGAAATTAGGTGCTTAACTTTCAAATTTGTACATGGAAGGGACCTTCATAAATCCTGACAATAAACAATATGTTTTGAAATCGTGTGGCTGAATCTCCCCAGCACTACTTTACAACCCCCTTCCATAGTGTCTGATGGTGAAACCTCAGCCCTTGCAAAAAACCTTAATGGGTTTCCATGCAGTAGGGTTGGGGTGATTTCATTCAGGCTCCCCCAGTCGTCATTTCTGGGGAGAGGATCTTGGGTATTTGTCCATATTTATAGAAGCACCTAGATAAGAATTCAAAGTCTTTAGAAAAGAAAATCTAGTGTTTGAGACATGGAGGACTCCCGTGTCTGAAATCAACTATTATTTGAACTTGTGGGCTGGTGTCTGTTCCTTTTCTGTTCACACTGTTCACACTGTTTATTAAAATACCTGTAGACACTGTATACCCTACAAATGCCCTCCTTGAAGTAGTGGAATTAGATAATATCATACTCTTGGGTAAATAAATGTTCTTGCTGAATGAGGCTCGCTCTTCCAGGGAGGGCAAGGATGTCCCTTCTGCAGCCCAGCCTTATGGGCTCTTTGCATATTCTTTCTAACTTCACTGGCTCAGGTCTCCTCATTTCTGTAAACAGCAGAGTTACTCTATGTTAGACAGAGGGAGAAAAAGATTTTCTGAGTGTGGCTGGGAAGCTGGAGTTATTGAATCATCCTATGGCAGCTACTTTCATTCCTATAAATACCTATATAGAATTTATTGAACAGCAGTTAGATGCGTGAAATTAGCTGGATGAAGCTGATGCTCTGCTTACACACACAAAAAAAAGATGCTGTAGAGAAGCAGAGAGGAGTTCTAAAAATTACAGGCAAAAACCTGGCTGTGTTGAAACCAGTGGAAATTGACAGTGACTTTGATGGGGTCATAATTTCACAATAATTCTTATGGTTTGGCACAAATTAGTAAACATGTATTAACTTCACTGGAGCCATGTTGGTGTACAGGAGAATATGGTTTTATAAATCTGGGGCTTCATGAAATGATGTGTTTCAATGTGTGGGTTGCTAAGTTGTTAACTGAAATGTACCACGAGTACAATCTGTAAAGCTAATCTAAAGTAATAAAGCTAATGTGCTCTTAGAGCAACCCCAGGATTTGAAGTCAATGCAATTTGTGAACAACGAACATAATTTTGATAGATACAAAATAGTTCATAAAAGCTCACTGCAGCCCATTGTAGAGGAGCATCTTACTACTTTTTTCAGTGGAAATTAAATCTTTGCAGTGGCATTAACTTTAGGTTGATCAAGCTTCAGTGTATACTCTTATTACTACCGTTTATTGTTTTTATCGCACTAGCAATGTTCTTAGTAGTTTGCAGGTAGGTATTAATACAAAAGCTGTTCCCCAAAGGAAGTGTACTATGCACCTTTTGTTAGATTAAAGAACATCATATATGTTGTGCAGCATACAGCACACTGAGCAGCTACATGCTCTAGTAATGAACTTAGATACTGCATGGATAGAAAAGGGTGCAAATCATTACCATTTCCTCCACTGCTGTATTGTTTAGACTTCCTAGTATGCGTTTTCCTAACTGTTTCCCCATATTAGCTCCTATATATTACATAGTACCACCTTTTTCATTGAGCAGAGGTGACTGAATCCATAGTATTCCAGGAGAGTGATGGACTTGTCAGCAATGGCAAACAAGTGATGTGGAGCCGTGAGTCTTATCCCAGTGCTGGACTCTGACAACGCTGGCAGTGCTTACCAAGCAGATACTTCAGGAAAGGTGGCAGCCACGTGCATTAACATGTTTAGCTTTATATTCCTGTGTTGTGGTGTGTGCTGTGATATAGCCCAGAGGCTGTCCTCAGCTCTGGGAGTACTGGAAGACCTCTGGCCCCTTCTGCTCCTTCAGGGACTTCGGTTTGCAGAAAGGAAGAAAAATTATGGGATTGCCAACAAATGTGATGACAAAAACTTTTGTCTTCAGGAAAGGTTTGGTCCAGGTAATGGTCACTTTCCAGTGACAATGCAGGTAAAGGATGGAGACATTCATGTTGTTTTGAGATGGACATCAAATAGGTTTAATGCATAGAAACAGTCATACATTGTGCCCCCTCTGCTGGGAAACCAAACAAAATTCCGATTCTGATGACGACATCTCTGAGAAACTGGGCTCAGCTTATCTGCTTGTTTGATGCAGCCCATGCAATCCCCAGCAAGCTGGGGGTAATGGCTTTGTCGTCATGTTTACTACTGTGCTTAGGTAGGTATGAGCTGACGCCTCAGAAAATTAAAAGGCTGATAAACCATTAGTAAATCTTTATACCACTGAACTGTTTTTTTCCATCTTCATCGTCCTCCTCTTTTTAAGTCAGACACCACTGCTGAGTGAATTAGGCTTTGAAAACAAAACCCAAGTACATGTTATTGCAGGAGGAGAGGCAGGTGCAGTGTGTGCATGTCCCCTCTCTGGTGCTGTGGCAGGTGAAAATTGTTTCTGAGGTTGACTTGAATTGTCATGTGGAACCAGTTCCTTTTTTCTTGTGTTGGCTTTCTTTGGCCTTTTTCTGTTCCACTTAGATCTTGTTTTCATTTGGTTTACTTGCTGACTGTCTACGATCCACATCTGCTTACAGGGACAGTGAAAATGAAAGCGAGTAAATTAATGGGTGGGTTTGCAGAAAAAGATTGAATATGATGCTTAGATAGACATCTCCTCAGGTCTTCCTTTTTTTGACTTGCTGTGAAAACTTCTGCATCCTTTTTCCTTACATTATAAGGATGTTGAATTAGCCTATAAATTGAAGTGCGTCTGTTTCTGTCAAATCTGAGACAAAAGTTTAGACTTCTAAACAAATTCAGTCAGACTACATTCACATCTGTGGTTTTTTTCTATGTATTCTGTGGGCAATCTTTTGGGAAATACTTGCTATGATACCTGATTTGAAAAGAAAATTTCAGAGTGAGAACATGAAGTAAATTTTGCATGTCGAATTCTAAAGTACTAGAAATGGCAATTAATTTCTACAAGTTTTCTCTGGGAAAATAGGAAACACTAAGCAAGCAGTAGATTATTATTTATGGACAAAGGTTTTGCACTTAGGAGGAGCTCCATAAGCACTATTTACTAAGCAAATACAGGACAAGTAGTTAATGTGGAAATGTTAATGTCTGAACAAGAAGAAGGATATTTAGGAAATTATTCACAGTGTAGGTAAGAGGGATTCGATTTATTTCTTATCATTGTGATCTTTTAGTCTGACCTCCTTTATAGCACAAAATAGGGAACTTTGACTGTATAGTTCCTAATTGAAGTGGAGTAGAGCTTTTGGAAATATGTCATCTCCTGCTTTAATAGAAGAACATCATGGAGGTCCCAGTATAAAAGGCGACAAAGGGCTCGAGTTGTCATCTTTGCTACAGTCGTGCCTTACTTGTAACCTGAATTTCTCTGGCTTTGGTGATATGCTGTTGTGTGTCATTTTATAATTATTTGTTACACTGCAGAACCTATTAATAGTTTTCCCTTACTGTAGGTATTCCAGTTACTTCACTCTGCGTTTTACTGTCCCTTTACTTTGCAAATGGGGCAGATGCCAGCATGACTTGCATTCAAATAAATTATTTCTATATTCATTGGTAAAGCTATTTTATCAGGGAAGAATCTGTATAATAACTGGTAATGTCTGCCTCCCAACAAAATGCTTATTAGTTTATTTAAAAAAAACCCAAACAAACCCAGTATCTTTTCAATAATTTCAGTCTTTTCTGGGCCACCACATCCCACACCATTTCATTAATTTGGAACTTGCAGAGAAAAAGCCTTCACTATTTATTTCTGCATGTATTAATCTGAATTTGAAAGCAACATTTGGTAAGTTGCATTATAATGTTCTGATTCATTTTTTTCACTGATAAGCTGGATCAGTCTTTTTTCTAAGTCATGTGAGAACTGAAATACAGTTTTTGTCTATCTTGCATTGAAATATTCTGACACAGATCTCCAACACAGTGAAAAGATTTCATCATTGTTTACAGATTGTATACTGCCTTTAGGTGATTCCCATTTTCTTCCCTTAGATGGTGCTAATAAGGTACAAAAAGCACAGCCAGACTGCAGTGTTTTAGAGAGAACATGAAGTACAATGAAGGCTTGTTTGGATTCTATGAGCAATTTCTTTCCTTCTCTCCATGCTACAGATCTGCCTTATTTCCTCTTATTCAAGCTCGAGAATGACACTATGTAAAAGTATCAGATTTGGTAAACAATTACATCTGATGACTATATGTTCATTTTGGAAAAATAGAGGAACAAATGTTGTCTGTAGCTGAGCTGCAAAATGAACAGACTTTTCATCAGCTTTGTACTCTCACAGGGAAGGCTTACTGCTAGTATGTGAGCTCTGGGAAAATGGATTCATTTTATTGGCATCCAGTGTTATTTGCCATTAATTAGGGGCCCCTGCAAACAACTTTTTCTCTTTAGTGTTATCCCTCTGCACAGAAGCACAGAGGAATTTGCTCAGTAGAAAATGAATGAAAAAGGGAAGCTCTAGCAATTTTCCCTCCTGATGCAAGTGTCAGGGAGGTGTGGACCATCTTGGGTAACCATATTTGTATATTTTCCCCGAGTGTAATTCTGACTATCAAGCAGTAAAAGAGCACTTGTTCTGTGAAATTTCAGTATGGGGTAGGGTGAAGCCCTGGAATCAAATATCGCCATGTGAAGATGCTGCCTTTTCTCTGGGGAATTTCAAATACAAGCCATACATCTCACCGTTTGCATGTCCAATGTATAGGTTAAGGCTTCAGAAGTGCATTCATGCCCTAGGGACAGGCATCAGCACCATCTGCATGGCAACTGGCAGTTCATCAGAGGCAACTCAGCCTGCCCATACGTTTGACAGCACAATTATGCTTTCCTCATTTTCCCCCTACCTTCACCCCTCCAGGTTCCCCATTTCCTCTCTCTTACAGGCAATAACTTTTCACTCTGCCTGGTTGGTAGGGATGTCAGTTCAGCACATAATTGATCGTGACTGCCCATCGCTGCACAGGGAGAGACACAGGGCTTGGGAGGGCAAGAATGTCATGAGTCCAGACCACAGCACCCTGGAAAGCTGAGTGCCCAGCACAGTGTCAGCCCTGGGGTTTCTGCTAGGATGTAATTAGCACTTTGTTCTCAGGATCAGTATAATTAAGTTCACCTAAAATACAGAAATGAGAAAGACTTCACTGTTTATCAAATCTAGTTAGTTTGATTTAAACCCTCTAGGTTAGCCCTGTAGTGGGTCTGTTACTTTCTTGACCCTTCACTCATATTCATTATTGATTTTTCCTGAAGGACGTCAAGGCAATTACCACATGCCACTTTATTTTATCCTTTCCAGAAGAACCTTGAATGAAGTTTTAGGACACTGTGAAATCAAGGAATGTTCGCTCCAATCAAACGCAGCCTGCACTTTTTGTTGCCTTTGAGATAAAAGTTTAAAGTGCAGTCCTGATTAGAGTGCCTTTGTGATTGCTAATGTATGGCGAGTCCTGCATTTCTATAGCCCATCTACCTCACATGGCTCACTTTGACAGGCTAAAGTACACTTATATTGCTTTCTTCAAGTTTAGCCATCTTTTTCAGGGATGAATCCATTGTCTGTCTTCACCTTTTTCTATTGAAGAACTAATTTACAGTGCTTGTAGGAACCAGACCTAAAATCTAAACATCAAAGCTTTACTTTACCCTTCCATTACCTAAACTTAGCTTTTAGATTAAATCAGTGACATGGATGGTTTTATAGAAAGATGTAAAATTAAGCTTTTTCTCTGGTGAAGGTTGTGACATTCAAGCTTTTTGAAGATTCACTTTTGCTGCTTTGGCAGCTCAGGCCTCCTACCACAGCACAAAGCTTTCTTTGTAAGAATTACACACACAAGGATATTAAAAGAATTTTACTAGTTTCCAAAGACAAGACCATGATTTTTTTACTAAAGAGTGATTCAGGGGTGCTTGTGCAATGTTGTGTCTCTGCTGATGAGATTTTAATTAAATAAGCATATTCTATTTTGACACTGAGCCGCAGCCCCATTCAGTGCCCACGATGGACAGGGATCAGTTAATGAACAGATGTTCAGTTTTGCTTTTCCTCAGCGTGTGGCATTGGGCCCTATTTGTCAGGTTTCCCATGTTGATCTGCTGAAAATTTCTAATTTTCTCTTGAGTTATTATGTGGCACCTGCCACAGCACCAGGGCAAATCCCAGGTACATGTCCAGCACGTGAACTGCTGGGGTCCTTGTTCCGTTTGTTGGACCATAGCACGCTTAATTCAGAAATGTTGGAATTCTACCTAATTCCTAATGTTGCCCTTTATTCATCAACTGTTCCTTCAGAATCTTTTTTCTTTTTTTCCTTCAGAAATTGCATTAAATTCTTCTCTTTTTGTTCCTTGTGCTATTATAACATGATGTTCTTTGTATGATAAACCATATTAGCATTTTCTCAAGTTCTCATTTAGCAGAGATGTCTGGGTTTAAATCTTGCCTTTAGGTCATAATTTGGGTGATGAAGATGTTGTACTTTAACTGAAACGGTTGTCATTATCCACTGTAAATACTTTGAAGTTGCTGTCTTCCCATTCATTCAGCCATTCACAGAAGCTGGATTTTGCTGGAGTGTTGAATTTCATGGTTGTGTTTTGATTGTAAAGCTCAGGGGAAAATTCCCTCTGGGAACCCATGTCCTAGGCAAGGGAATGTCAATGCTGACATCCTCTTTACCGGGCATATTTCCCATTGTTGCACATACTGGCTAGTGTTGTTGATATAAATTAGCTGTGCTGATGGTACTAGGTAATTATAAATCAACATTACCACTTTTTGGTGTAACCAGAAGCATCCTATTCCAAGCTCCATTTTTTTGTTTGGCAAAACGCTGAGCTAATATTGCAGACAGGACAGGAGGGCTTTAACGAGGGATCAATAGCAAGATCAGTGGCATTTCCACCTTTTGGGTGCTTGATTTGCTACCTTGATTTTTAATGTAGCGTTCTTCATTAAACTCATAGTTCTGCACAGTTCATTGACAGGATATTGCCCATGTAAAAGGAGAACACACAGAATTAGAATCAACAAGGTAGAGTGGTTACACCAAGAAGGTGCGGTTCAAAAAAGAACTTGTCAGAGTTTCAAGATCTGTACCATGGCTTGTGTAAGGGAAACATAGACTCTCTTAACAATTAGTTCCCTTGTAACAGTATTAATTCCTAATAGTGTTAATGTAGAAACTATGTTTAAAAAACTTTAAGCATTTTCACTTGCTTGCTTCACAAGGTTTAACAGCTTCATTGTTAAATTATGCAAGATAGCAATCCTCTCGTGAAGTATTGCAGTAACCAGTCAAGAACAGCTATTTCTGCAAAGACTCATTAGTGTATTTCTAACTGCCCAGAACTATTACCAAATTCTGCTTTCTCTCTAAAGTTTCTTAGCATTGAAACAATAGCTGCCACACTAAAAAGACTGTTGGATGATGTCTGGCACTGTAGATTTTCAAACAATACTTAAAGGCAGTGGCTTGAGAATACTTTCATGAACAAAAATGATTTTGTTTGTTGTGATTTGTGAGGCTGTACTAATTACCACTTCTTAATTCTTGGACTCCTACAAGAATTTTGACGTGTTTTCTTGTTTGATAATTTTCACTCAGATTCTTTATTCTTTACACTATTCATATTAGGATTCATTATTCTTCTTTAACTTTAAAACAGTTGTCCAAAAAAAATGCGGAAACAATAACATAAACCCCTGGTGACCAGTCTTAGCACATCGATAATGAATAGCAAATATTTGTAGCTATCAATTGTTTACAGCAAACATGTTGAAACTAGTTCATTGAAACTAACTGGGGAATATTTATGAACAATAAATAAATTCATAGTAATCAGCATTGGTTCATAAATGATTCACAAACCTAAAAACGATTGAAGTTATGTTTGGCAAGAATATAGTTCTGTGCAATTTGTGCTGTCATTACCTACAAATATACCTTGAAACTTGTCATTGGAGTAGACTTTACGTGTTCTTCATTGAGCATAAGTATCTCCTCCTTTGCTGGGCTGGCAAGGCATGAAAACCAGTGCACTGCCCAGGGCTACAAAATGGAACCTGGGCTTCCTTCATGGAGCAAGGTAGGATGAAACAAGGGGTTTCAGGCTTTTGAATACTAAAAAATAAGATCAAGATCAACCTCTAATGAAGTGGGACCTGTTCGGAACATACATAGTTCTGTTTTCACACAGTACTGTGACCTGCTAGGGAGATACAGGCACACAAATGTGTTTTTGTGACTTAGCTGCATCCGCAGCTTGAGCAGGTCCCAAGGTGGTTCAGCTCCTTTGAAGGCAGAGCAGCTTCAGGCTTATTTTTGTTTTGCCTGGGTGGGGCCATTAGGAAAACAGCAACAAAACTCCTTCCTCAGACATGTTTTTTGGCTCTTTTCATGTTAGATTTACCTTCTTTCAAGTGACAACTCTCTTCAATGAGCTAGTTTTATTGTTCTCATCAATATTTGACTCTGCCAGAAAAATGCAAGTAGTACAGTGCCAAAAATGGAAGTCTGCCAACTGATTTACTGTCTCAGGCAAGAGATTCTCCCTGAGTCCTTGTAAAAGCACCAGACCAAATACATGAAGTAACAAACACATTCATTCTAGGTTTTCTCCAGCAAAGTAGGACTAAAAAATAAAAGCAATTCTACACTGTCATTTTTTACAGTTGATTCATATTATGTATTCAGACTCAGGAGTCTACCAAGCCTGTCTTATAGAAAGAATAAACTTGGAAAAGGTAAACCATGTTCAAAATCATAGCTATGGAATATCTGGCTGCATTCTCTAACGGGAAAAAGCTAGCAGGAGGGGCAGGCGCTGAAAGGGTAGACTTTGGGTCTGCACCCTTGAGTTCCCAGGATTCCTTTTGAAACTTGTAGAGATTTCATGTTACTGACATTTATCAGGTGATTCTCCTTAATATTATTTTGAAACCAGGACAATGACTCTCCCAGCAGTTTCAGGCTGGTAAAGCACCTGGATTAGAGATCACGGCTTCAGGCAGTAGCATTAGCTGGTGAGACCACAGCAGCACAGAGCTCTCGTTTCTGCTGCACCAAATAGGAAAGAGAAATGGTCCCACACCAGAAAGTGCTGGTGCCAAGTGGCAGTCAGGGCATGCCACCGATTTGCCATAATCTGTCTTGTGCAAAGACACTACTGACAGCAACTGTGGCTCCAGCCACTGAGAGGAAAACCTCTCTCAAACTTTCTGAGTATCAACAGCCACAGTCCACCAGAATCTACCAGCTTCCAATGGCAACTTGTGGGAACTATGCTCTTCTGAAACTTTGGTCAAGCTTTCTGCTATTACACCCCAGTTTTAAAGGTTTTGGGACCCCTGAAATTCCTGGCCATTAAAGACAATATAGGAGGCAATATTGATTTTCCTTTCTGTAGAAACTGGAAAGAAATACTGTGAAATTGGTCGAAAAGCAAATCTCCTGTGCTGTAAGTTTTATGGCAGAAAATATCAAAATAGGAAGATACTGCAGGTCAAACAACAACTTTAGCAGGGATGGGGAAAGCTCTGAAATTCAACAACACACACGTTCTTCAACATTTCTGAAAAACAATAGCCATCGAAAGAGCTGATCTGTGGCTGGTGAGCAAGCAGCGAGGTGCTCTTAGGGAGAAATGGCTAAAAGTGTCATTTAAAACCAACCCTTCTTCCATTTGGGTGAGAAAGAGCACCAGGTTTATGCTTTTTCTGTAGCTGACAGACTTCAATTTTTGAGGAAAGTTTTACAAATGCCTTTTTGTTGGCTAATGTGTAAATGTGTAAAGACAAAGTAATAATGTAAAAGGACCATGAGCCAGACAGAGCAGCTACACCTTTGGATGAACATGCAGGAAAGGGTCAAACAGCCAGATTTTTAATTTGATGCTTTCCCAGTGAGAAAATATCTCCCCTGCTAACGTGAGGGGAGCAGGGAGGTAGGGGGGGAACCACACAGCAAGTGGAAGCAACCACAGGGATCCTTGAAAGTAGTTGTATAATGATTATTCGACAAGGCTTCCTGGATGCTAACAATCCCATTAAAAATAAGTTGGCAAAAACATTAGGATCCTGAACTGACTGGAAATGAAACAAGAGAAATGAGGAGGGATTAAAGTAAAGCTCAGAAATAAAGAACAACCACTGAGTGTGTCCATGGTGAGAGGCTGGCAGCCTGATGGGAAGCTCTTGGTAATTAGCTGAATTCAGTTTCTTTTTTATGTTCTAAACGGCTTTCCTCCCTCCTCCTCTTCTCTCCCCAATATTTTCTTCTATTTTGTAAAGCATGAATGCTTGGAGGTCACAGTCTGCACCGGGACTCCCAGCTTTAGGCACTGTATGTACATATCATTAAATACAATTCTTGCCCGAAGAACTTTCAATCTGCGTTTACTGGGCAGAGAAGGGAAAAGGTAGTATCACAAGTGAGAAGCTGAGGCACAGAGAGGTTCTTTTTCCACTGGGACTACCATGGCAGTTGAGCTCTTCCAAAAATCCTGACTCCCCTAGTGTCATTTGGAGAAGGGAGGGATATGCAGCGACATGTGGAGTACTGTCACTGCCTTGTCTGTAGCATTAGCAGTCCTCAGATCACTCCCTAAACCAGACTTACTCCCTAAACCAGACTTGCTCCCAAAGAGCTGCCGATGTGTGGCATGGGGCCAGGACAGTAGTGTCTTCCCTCATGATCTGCTGTTTTATAGTGATCCTTCAGTGGCTCTCTTTTAAATGGACAGGCATGTAAAGCACGCAACTCGCCCTTGGTCTAATTGATAGAAAAAGCAAGCACAACTTTTGTGGTGACTGCAATGAAAATAATTGGATTGTTATATAATACAAATGCAGCTCCATGTTAAATATAAGCCACTTTCACTTACATGAAGACCATTACTGAAACATCTGGGAGCAGTTTTAGGTTTAGGTTACCTTCCAATGTCGGCTGCCAGGGAGAAGCAAGCAAGAGCTGTGCCTGGGGAGGGCAGCCAGCTGCTGGGGGCATGCTGAGGACCTGTGCCACAGCACCCAGCCTCGTGTCCCACACCACTGAGGGTGAGCCCAGCAGCTGGTCTGTGGTGCCAGGGCCAAGTGCAGCTCTCACTCGAGCTTCCCTTCCTGTGATGGACCAGTCTGTGCAGCTGAATGTGATGGTAGAGCTTTGCAATTGCTATTGCAGCATCAGATGGGGCATTGAGCAACCTGGTCTAATGGAAGGTGTCTCTGCCCATGTTAGGGGGGTTAGAACTAGTGATCTTTAAGGTCCCTTCCAATCCAAATCTATTCTATGATCTGCCCAGAAGAGGGGTTTGCTTCCTTCTGAAAATTGTCACGAGAATAAACTATTTTTATATTGTGGAGAGAAAAGGACAAGGCCCTTGTAAAAGTTGGCTTGCTTTGAGAGAGGGCTTGCACGAGATAACCTCCACATGTCCCTTCCAACATAAATTATTCTATGATTCTATGATTAACTGTAATTTTGTTCCCAAAACCCACGGTCCTGAAATACTGGAGTTTTTAGTCACAATTTATGACTCTCAGAAAAAAAGACTTTTCATCTTAACCATCATCATGTTTCCCACATGACGAACTGCATAAGAAAAATTGTCAGTTGCATCTGATTTGTTACTTCATTCTGTACCAATGGGTTGTTTTGTAGAAAACCAGCAGGGATTCTTTAATGAAAGAGCAGCAGAGTGTTTTGGGGGCTATTAATACAACTTGAGAGATAATTCAGAAGGTTGCAGTTGGTGGACAGATAACTATGATGCCGGTGGCCTCAGTGCTGCATGGTACAATAGAGATGGGGTGAGCCCCTGGGCAAGAGGCTGCAGCCTCTGCTTCGTAAACCATGACTTCCTCAGCAGATGGGCTTTGTTGGCCATTCTCAGTTGCTGAGCTTCACTGTATCCTGTGTAATTCTCACTTGTGCATAATCCATCCAAGGTCTTAGCACATGTTGGGTTTGCGGAGCTGGGATGGAAGCTGATGCCACACTGTGGGGTTTTACTATCTGGAGAAATACGTGGCCCTTGGTTTATTTTGTGTCAGTGGTGAATCAGACCGTGGACTTGGCTTTAAAAAAAACCAAGGTAGTGGTTGTGTCCTGGCTGCAGAGTGATGTGACACAGGAACAGCCAGGAATGCGGGTAGCAACAGACAAGAGTGGTTTTCATTGCTTTTGCCACCAAGCCATGGGATGAGAGAGCAAGCACAAAGTCACTTCCTAGAGTAAACCCAAAGTCTTGCTAAGAATGATGATAGAATAATGAAGAATTACCTGCAGTATTTATCACTCATCGTGTCCTGCCACTCTTGTATCAGGCCCTAAAATAAACCAGTCAATGCTATCCCCCTTTGGAAAATAGAAATGAAAGACTAGTTGTTGTGGTTTAAGCCACTAGTGTTCATAGTGGCAAGAATAAACAGAATAAAATAGATAAATCTTAGTTACGCTTATCAGTCCAGCCAAAGTGCTGAGGAGGAGCGGGGATTCACACCCGTTTCGTCATGAGGTGTGAATAACAGCAAGAGAAGCAGATAGATACAGGGCTCTAAGCTTTTGCTGTGTAACCCCAGTGAAGTGCAGTGGAGTTGATCAGAAAGAAAAAAAAGACTGTGAAATGTGGTGTTTGGTCTCTAGATGCCCATTGCCTGACAGAAAATGTTTTCCATAGCCATTTTCCCATTAGAGAAATAAAATGAAAACAGTAATAAAGGGGAGCATTGTGACTTGTTAGAAAGAGTATTGCACTAGGAACCAGAATAGCAAATTTGGTTCTTGTTATATCTTTAATTTCTTGTGCCACCTTGGGAACCCCTGTGCCATTTTTCTCCACCTAATTTCTGAACTGGAAGATGGATGATTATCTACCGATAGCAGAGTGTTATGCTGGGGGGGGGGGGTTAATAAGCAAACTCCTTTAAGACCAGCCGTGCTTCATTTCTGAGGCCTTTCGCATGTGTGTAAACACAAGTTTCTTGGTTTAAAAACAAGTTCCTTGGTTTTATGTCTCTTCTGGCTTAATAAAAGCACAACTTTCTTCTAATTGAAGTCATGTTAACATTAGTGATTCATTTCACAGCAGCATTTGTGTTGTCATATTCATGTGATTGTGATGCTGGTGCTGTTTTCAGATATTGGTATTTACTAGGGCAGGTGAGTGGGCAACAGTGATTCCCCCAGTCAAATAACTGAGTTTCTGTAGGATCAGGAGTAGGAGAAGGCAATATACTTGTTTGTGTCTCAAGTTATGTAACTATTAAATCTCTCTTCTCATCTCTCTTGCCCTACTCCCTCCAGAAATCTGTTATTGAAAGGAAGGAAAAGGGAAAATGTTTTTAAATGGGCAAATTGAGAAATTCACTAGTTGCAAATAGTCTGTGAGCAGGATAGAGTAGCCCAGGGCTCTTCTATGAGTCTCACATGAGGCTGTAAATCAATTTAAAATCGTAGAAGTGAGGCATAAACCAGAAAACTCAGTGTGTGTGTCAGCTGTGTTCTGTACAAACGACTGATATTGTATATAGTGTTTATTGCAAATCCTGTTGCGACCCATTTTCTAATGTAACTTGGTTAATTTTTCTTGTGACACAAAAAATAAGGTCCAGTGTTTGTGGCTATATATGAAGTGTTGGTTCTTTGTTGTTTTGAACACCGAATGCATTACTGAGCACCTAAAACAGTGTAACTTTTAATCAAAACCAATTTAAAAACAGGACCCTTTTTTTTTTTCCTTAATAAGAACAAAGTAATTTAAAGAACTTCTGCTATTTCTTCTGTACAAATGACTGCAAAGGACTGAGGCTTATGCCTTTTTTCCCCAACATACCAGGCTACACATTAGAAAACGTTTTCCGAGGCATTTTTTGGTAAATACTGGACTTTTGACCACCTCCACTTTGGGCTGCTGCCCATTGGAGAGTTTAAACATCCAAATACACAGAGGCACAATAGAGACGAAAGAGGGTGGCCTCCTTACCGTTTTCTGCTTCAATCAGAAAACCTGGGACAATTGTTATCTTTAATCTAAAAGAACAAACCTAGACAAGAATATTATTTATATGAGTATTTTGTAGTAAGAAAACAACTTCAGAGCGGTCTTCCCTGAAACAGGTCAGAAGAACAACATCCCTGAGCACAGTGGGAGCATGGATCTGGTTGCTCTATTTTCCTTTGGTTTTCTCCTGCAAAGCAGTTTAGAGTATGGGTAAACTGGACTATTTCCCACATCCTAGATACGCATTATATAAGTTTGTGGAGCAGTCTAAGTCCACTGCAGTAAAGGGAAGTCTGTGGGGCAGCAGTGCAGAGACAGCAGACTTTGGGACTGTGAAATTCCAGAAGCAGCTTATTACATTTTGAACAGTTTTAAGATATTTTGATGCAATAGGTAGTCTCATCTGCAGAGCTCAAAGTCAGGAAACCCAAACAAGGAGAATTCATTGATGTCTCAAGGTAGTTTTTGTTAGGTTTTGTTTTGTTTTTTTCCTCAGTGTAGCTTTTGACCAAACCTGGAATCCTGAGATATAATCAAATGGAAATCATGTCTGTAATGGTACACCCTACTCAAGGTGTTTCTCTTCAGGTGACTGGGGAGAAGGAGCAAAACTGCAATCTGTGCATCACAGAGCCATCCTCAGTGGTCTCCCTGAGTCGAGCAGGCAGAAGGTCTCCCCATGATGAAGACAGTGGAACCCAGCCCCAATGTGCCAGGGTTCAAGAGGGACTAAGGTTCCTTCCGTTGGAGGGAATGATCTGTTATAGCAATGGAGATTCATGAAAAAAGGGAATTTGCAGCCTGCCCATCACCATGACCAGCTTCTGGTGATGTTAACTACAGATTTGTGAGCTCAGATATAGATGTCTGCATGAATCATACTTTGTGCTGAAAGTTTAACTTAATGGGCTTTGAAGCAAAATATTTCAAGCAGCTCTATGTGTTTCTCTATCTAGGCAAAAAGTTTGAGCACACTTCTTCCCCTCATGGAGAGTGCTTTCTCTTTTCCAGCTAGCAGAACACAAGGGTCATTTGAGTATTCTTGTCAAGTTTTCCAGATGCTTGTTTTGAATTGATGGGTTTGAACAGGAGCAATTTGTTATGCTGGCACTTCCCCCCTCCAACTGCACAAAGAGTCAGGCCTTGCAGATGCATTATCATCTCCTTCCCTGAAGAAGCTGCTCTTCTTATGATAGAACAAATGGGTTGGGAGATTTTAGATCTGAACCAAAGGTCAAACCTGACTGATAGCTGCAAAAGGGAATGAGGATATGTGGACTGTTGCCTGGGTGGTAGATATTTTCCTGCATGCATATGTGTGCAGATAAGGGTAGATAGATTATTTGGCACTTTGACTGAAGTATATTTTTTCCCTGTTTTAGATGTATTTTTTTTTTATGATTGGAAGGAATATTTAATATAAAAGTGCAAGCAATACACTGAAGTAGAAAAAAGTTTGTTCAAGTTTTCTATTATTTTTGGTTACAATTTGCAAAAATCCTGGCTTGTAAAATCTGTAAATCTGTTTTCCACATATGCTTTCCTTTAGCATCTTATGCTACTACTCCCTAGTATGCATGTACTCACTGAGTTTAAATATGCTGCTCCTGGAAGAGAAGGGCACATGGTGTGTAAAGCACTGCTGGCTAGGCATGTGCAGGGCAGAGGAATGACTGTGGTGCCTGCTCAGGAGGGAAGAGATGGTGGGAAGTGAGGAGGTACCATCTACTGAAATGCCTCTTTCATGTTGATCTAGTCTGGTCAAGGGGATTTCTACATGGAGACTATTTAGATCCAAAGGATAATAATCATGAAAAAGAAATTAGAACTAATTTGAAAGAGTCATACTGGGTATGTGATCTGTCTCTGGACCAAACCTTAAGGCTCATCTAAGCAATGTATTAACCAGCTGAGTAGGAATCTGCAAAATCCTGCTGAGAAACCTGGTATCAGATTTGTTGGGTGATTTTACAGATAATTAAACCATTATGTGAATGTTTCAAGTGATTATCAGGTCAGCTACACTGCGACAAGCTTCTTGGCAGCTCAGGGTAAAAGTGGATGTTGTATATGGCATTTTTATCCTGCTTCACCTTTGTTTGACCAGAGATTTATGACTAATGTCAAGTATGTTCAAGTAGAAACTATTTTACAGGAGGAACAGTAAGATAAAAACTTGGAAATTAATCTTATGCTTGTATTCCAAAAATCATTACGGGTCACCTCATTTAAGGAGGAGTCAGAGCCTCTGCCACTCACAGGAGTGACAAATTCAATTACATCTATATCTTCGTAGTAAGGCTCAAGCTTGCTGGCTACCAAGATTAAATGCTATTTTAATCTGCTCCTGCCATTTCATCAGTTTGTGGTATTTTCCATGAGGGGCAGCGTATTTGTGTGTTTACAAGTAAGTAAATAAATATACGTAGAAAGGTTAAAGTAGATTGTCCAGAAGTTTTGAATTCAGTGAATTAGCTCTTCAGAGAGCTTGCAAAACCATAACACAAAGGAACTGCACCTGCCTTTCAGTTTTTTGGTTTCTGTTCCTGTTTTAAGGAAGCCTCTTATTCTCAGTGCCATTCATACACTATGAAATGCACCAGGATGAGCTGTGCCAAGACCTGCAGTAAACCAAGAACAGCAGCCATAGGGTAGGTCTCCAGGTGCAAGCAAAGTCCAAGCAGAAGTTTCCAGCTTCACTGTGGGGCAACCTCAGCATTTTATTTCTGTTTTCCTCAGTTCTTATGCTTAATTCCATCTTTCTTACGAAGTCTGATTCAAAGCCTGTGGTAACCTTTCTGCTACTTGTGGTGACCAGAGATTACACATTAATTGCATGTATTTATCAGAAAAAACATGTATGAAGATTACATTGATGCCAAGATTAGCGGAACTGTCTTTTCAGCCCAATATTTACTGACACATCTGCAATTACCCACACAGAATTTAAACAAGGAACAAGCTAACACAATTCTTAAACCAGTTTGGAAAGTTTGTTCCTATCTATTCCTTCTTCCTGCCTGTTTTTTCTGCTCCAGTGCTACCTTCACTAAATACGTGTCCATACTGTTAATTACATTCGCTTTGCAGTCTGATCTGTGAATAACTAATTTTTGAGTTGCATTTGAAACAAGATATAAGTGACTTGTCAGGCTTGGAAATGACTGTGAACATGGAAAGGATTGCTTTTGCAAACAGTCCTGACTGAAAGGACTCAACCTAGCTACGAGGCATGTGACAGCCCTCTAACGCTAGTGTGTAGAATGAGCTGTCTCTGTGACATCTACTCAATAGGATAGATATACCAAAAAAAAGTAACTTTCCCCAGGCCATGATGACTCAGTTAAAAATGGTCCTACTAAGGAGGCTGTAAAAGTGGCCTCGGAAGTGATAACATTAGCTCTTCTGCGCTATTGCACAGCCTCATTTATCCTTTAATGATTCTTGTGTTTTCCAAACCTGTGTGCAATTAATATAACTTAACAGATATGGGAGTGTTCATTGGACATTTGTTCAGCAAATAAAATATTTTTAATAGCTCTGATGTAAAACTTTAAGCAAATGAGTTTCTCTGATAATATTCTCTTCCTCAAAGTAGATACTCTCAAATGTGCACATTAAATTTTTGACTGCAGATATCACCTTTAATGTATGCTTCAGTGGCTGCTGGGGGCTGAAAAAAAATCATTACTAATTGATATGCCTTAATGGCCTGAGAGCTTTCAGAGTTGGATGAGCCCAAGAAAAACGCTGAGAGGTAGATATTTGATTCTAATTATGCCTGAGTAGGTACAAGCAAGAAGTAGAACCATCATGACAGCTATATCATTGTCAAATTGCTATACCTCAGGTTTTCTACTAATTTGACACTATTACAAAACATTGCTTCAATGAACCCATGAAAGGCAAAGTTAGATAAAGAATAGAAGCACACAAAAAGAAGTCTGTGCTGGTATCTGTATTTGCCAAGACAATCACTGGAGAGAAAATGGGCCTGGGATTTGTAAACGATCTGCTAATTAGTGCACAGTATCATTTTTTTCCCATCCCATGTCTTGAATATCTAATAAGTCTTTAAGAATACAGATGTTATGAAATTTTCCTTTAAATGCCATGATGTAGCGCGTGCAATGGGTGTGCTTATTCCCCATCCTGGCTGCACTGATCCCCTCTGCAGTTGTCACCAACACTGCACTCAACACATCTCGCACAGAATGTGAGAGAATGTGAACAATTAAGATATTTCTGGTTAGTTTTTTCAAGTGTGAACCACAGGAAATGGTTTATTCACCTTTAAAAGCTTGTTATTGGTAGCCTATGCCAGATCCCTAGTGATCTACTGAGTTTCTAACACAGTTATCAAAGGCACATTCTCCTTACTGAAATGGGAACAGAGTGGCATGTTCAATGGGGTGTGGGTTTTATTGGGAGTCTGCTTTAGCTTGAGTGTTCAGGACCTATGGCTTTGATCTTATTTTCTGTCTTTAGTAATAACTTTTATGAGGCTTAAGGGAAAAAAGAACCATTGCTAGTAAATACATGCCATTGTATGTGTGAGTGAAGCAGAAGGATCAATATCCAACCGGTTTTTAACCTGTTTTTTATTATTAACAAAATGTGTTTGTGTTTTATTCAGCAATAAGTGTGCTTTTCCTTATGAATGTCTTTTGGTGACTTGGAGACTCTCATTATGCAGAGCTAATAATTCCTGTTTGTGCCATGAAACTGCTGGATCTTGGAAAGGTCCTTTGTAGGCAGCGTAAATGCTTGGTGTTCTGTCACACACCTGCTTGTATGGAAACAGCATTGGTGATTAAAGAAAAGGATTAAGAAAACTCAGAGAGCAGTAGACTGTAATTCACAGGGGATAAGAAAGTCCAAACTTTCTTAACTAGTTGTTTTAACTGTGGGACAAGCCAAGGCCAAAGCAAGTGACCTGAGGTAAAGAGAGAGACAGAAATGAATGTTTGGAGCAGGATCCTCAGTGCTTTGGAGGATTATATGACCTCAGGGCAAGAAAAATTCAGATTATTTTTGTCTGGATCTGGTAATGCTCATGCTGCCTAAATCCAGACGTTTATGTAACTATCTAAACCCAGATTAATTGTGTTTAGAAATCCTCACAAAAACCAGTGTCTGTTTTGCTCTCACTGATAGGAACAGAGATTTTTATCTTCTGAAATGTATAGTTGAGGGATGTAATCAATAGGTTAGTTTTGTAAAAGTAGATTTGATTTGTGTACATGTATAACAAAGCTCAGAGTCGATTTAGGAAATCACACCATGAGAAATTGTGAGACTATTTGAAATTTGCCTCAAAGCTGAGGACAAGGCAGTATATGCAGGAGTCACAATTCCCTCAACCCACTGAGGAAAAAAAGATTTTTGGCTATTTAACAAGTTTCTCCAATGTTGTGTCTTGGACGTGTATGGATTGCAAAAGAATGGGAAGCTGCCACTAGAAGTGACTTTATGGGTTGTTGCAGTGAAATCGTGCACCTTAAAAAAGGGAAAGGACTGAGCAGACATGATTGGTGGAGCTTTTACCTGTGCGCTGGGGGAGTGTTTTTGGGGGCTGATGCTCTCCTGGTATCTGGTCTTGGGGGAAAAAATGCATTTACAAAGAAGGTCTCACACAATAAACGTCTACACTTACTTGTCTTAAAAAGTATCTGCAAGGAATCCAAACCTGTGTATGCGACAGTTTAAAACAGTGTTAGCTGCAAATATTTAGAGCACTCCATGTATTTTTGCAACAAATTTCATCCTTTTCTGTCAAATTCCATATCATGGATGATCAAAAACATACTTCTGTTAAATTAACGATACAGTGCTGATAGATCTCGAATGTGTCTGGTTCTTTGTGAAGGAAGATAAGACAAGAATAAGATCAGGCAACATTCTCCACAGGGTAGTGTATTTTATTAACAGATCTCTTGGCAAGGAGGAATTGAAATAAATTATGCAAAAAGATGTGTGCTAGCAGAGGTGATTTAAGGCAAAGAGAAAGGCCTGCCTGAGGGGATGAGAAGGGGGCTTCAGCATCGTGCAGGGTGTATAGCTGGTGTATATGGGGCTGTGCAGAATGGCACCCATTATTGCTCTTTGGAACAAGGATGTGCCACATTGGCTCACAGCTGAGGATCTCTCTTTGTTCTGACCTTGGCATCACTTTATAAGCACAAAAACCAAGGCAAAAGGTGGTGGTATTTTGCTCTTTCAAATTGTGTTGATTCCTGAGGTTAAGATCATGGTGTAGGAGGGGTGAAAAAGAAGAACTTTTAAATATGCTGAAATATCAGCAAGGGTAATGACAGATGCCTGTTTCATAATCGCCTCTCTATGCAATTCCCACTTTTCTCTTAATTCCTCATTTGCTCTCCTTCAGCAATGCCCTTCTCCTGCTCTCTGTTACTCCTTACCCTGTCCCTCTTCTCTAATCTCTACTCTGAACTGCTAAAGAGGATAATTTTCTTCTGAGGACAGAAATGAGTGGGGACAAGCTTGTCAGCTGGTGTAGACTTACCTACCTGCCTGCAAAGCTAGTGTTACATGGAACTCGGGATCACAGACTGGCTTGGCTTGGAAGGAGCCTTAAAGCTCTAGTTGCCATGGGCAGGGACACCTTCCAGTAGTCCAGATTCCTTGTTGATTTAATACTATTTACACCATGGCAGGTGTAAACATAAACAAAAATTACATGAATGTGGAAAATCAGGATCACTGCCTTTTGGCTAAGATACTTTGCAGTGATTTTTAATATTTTGGTGTGGATTTACTGGTATCTCTTCTGCTTTCTGGCATTTATTGACTTGCTTGTGTTCACTAAATCCAATTTACAGCTCTTCACATGGCCAGACCATAGCAGTAAATCTAGTGCATTAAATCAGTGAGCTGGATTCTGTTCTTTATTAAACCAACAAATCTGGATTAATTCCGGTCTTTGAAAGTGTTTCTATTAAACAAAAGACCAGTTAGCTGAATGCCTAGAAAGTATCTTTTGATTGCTTGTATAAATGCTTTAAGCTTTTCTCTCCCCAAGCCCAGCTAGAATGTCTCTGCAGAATATGTGCAATTTCCATCCTTTTTTAAATTAAATTTAATTTTTTTTAAAAGATTAATATCTATATGAACTGCTCTTGCCAATTTTTTCCTGTGACTGCTCTGGCAATTTGTATAATAGTCTGGATCTAATAGGAAGTGACGGAAAACTCCATTTTTATAGCACCACATTGACATGTGGCCATTCTTCTGTTTTTCAGATCACAAACGTGTTGTGTTTTTTCCCTCAAGTGCAATCTAGTTCCAGGTAACACCATTAAGAAATTAAAAAAAAAAGAGAAAGGAAAAGACATTTGATAAAGAGTTGTTGTGGGTGAAGTTGTGTTTGATGCTGTGGGTGGAGGTGTCTGAAGTGCTAATTTATATTTTTTTTCCTGGGATACTGGTGTGACAGAGGTGTCAAGTTTTGATAACTGGAATCTGCCAAAGCGAATGCGCGTTTCAGCCTGTGTTTTGGCTGAGTTTAACATTCTCACTGTCACCCCTGATTCTTTCATTTCTTTCTTCATTCGGGTGTTCAGACACTTTGCCAACAGCTTACATTATGTGCTCTCTTCTGAGGATGTCAATTTCTGTTAAGATAACTGCAGAATATGTATGTAACATACTGATTTTCCTCTTTAAATTAAATACCCACTGCCAAATTAATATGTTTTTAATTGAGGCTGTTTTTCAGTTGCAGTTTATTTTTGTAATGCAGGGAGAAACAAAACCCGGTTTGTTACGCTTTGAGAGGTGCTTTATATTTGTCAAATGTTGCTCTGCCACATATTTGCTCTGTCAAATGTTATGTGTGTATATCTACTTTGTTTACAGCAATCTTCTACATCACTTACTCAATGTTCAACCCATGTTGATCTTACTTCCCAAAATATTTGCTAAATGAAACACACTGTGTATAGAGAGTGGCTCCTAAACATGTGGGTTCAGCTTATTTCTGGGCAATTTGGTGGTTTGTAGCCTTTGGAAAACATAAAGAGTATAAAGTTCCCAAGGCCTGGATGTGTATCAGCTGTTCCTAAAGTCACTGTAATATCAATAGGGCAATCTGGAAAGGAGTTACTAAAGAAGTATTTGTGTGATCTTTACTTATTAACTATAGGTAGAAAACCCTGTTTAGAAACCCTTACTGCATCACAGAGCTTGCCTTGAAGGCACTGTAAATTTTCTAAGGGAGCTGGGTAAGCCTTTCATAGAAATGTCTTGCAGATCATCTTCGGAAAGATTGCCAGCCCCCAGTCCTGCATACCGGCCATGGCTGTGTTGTGTGCCAGGGAGGAAAATGTGAACAAAAAACCTGGAGAAAGTCTTTCTGGTGTCTTAAGAATGTGTCTTAAATTTCACCAGTCACGTGGATTCTTGATGTTTAGTCCTGTGTTGTTTGACTATCCAGAGAGTTAAATTCTGTATGATGTGAAAGGGACTTAACGTGTTTTAGGATTTGCCAATATTAAGTAGCTAACCTCTCCATAGGTGTGAGGAGCAATGGAGGAGATGTGTGTTAGTTTCATAGTGTGTACGTAAAGTGGACATATGTAATTGGGTAATACATAAACTTTTCCCATGACAACAAAAAAACTTCAACTATGACAACAAATAAAACTCCCTTGCCAAGGTGAAGTCTCCTTCTGTAGAAGAACAACTCCTAAACTGAGAGTTAGTCCTGATGAGAAAACTGTTCAGCATAGAAGCTGTGTTACTGGGACCATGCCAGAAGCAGAAGCTGCAGATGAGATTAGTTAACACACTGTTCTTTTGAGGAGATACTGTCTTTGCAGATCTTGCTGAGAGAGTGGCAAACCTTCATCTGACCTGGGGGCTCAGCCTTATTGCTGCCTAATGTGCAAGTAAACTACTGACCAAGTGCAGAACTGTGGGTATGTTACTTGTCTACAGCAGGACCTGCAATCCCTTAAAATAGGGGTAACAATGCTGTGAAACTAAACACGGGTATCTACATTAACAGGTAATAATATGCTTTAAACCATACTGATATAAAGAACTATTATAGTGATTTTTTTAAGGTTATCAACAGAATGTGCATGATACATACTATTACATGGATTGTCCTGATATTACATTTTCCATAGCAACTGGTCATTAAGTTTTACATAAAGAGGTTTGTCTTTGCATATAGCCAATACATATAAAGTCACAAATGCCACCACCCAGCGTTTGGCTTGAATGCGCATAATCTGGACATGCCTACAGAGTGCCCGCTAATTAGGGCAGAAATGTTAAATTGATTATGATCATTAGAGGTGCAAATGCCTTCTTCTGTCAGCTGCAGGAAAGAGTCATTTCTTCTTAACAAATTTGTTAAAGTTCTGCACAATTTCTTGTGCTATTTACTTAATTATACATCACAATTAGGTAATTACATGTCATAACGATGTGATTATGTGTATTTGCTCAAAATGTACAATTAGATGCAATTATACTCTAAGAAAATGGGACAAATCTAAGGGCTACGTTAGTTAATTCACAAAATTTGGAGCCTGCTAGCACTGAAGCGTTTACTCTAGCTTGCCAAACAGGGAGCACAGAGATATAGGTGGCTCTGACTCAAGGTGCTCCTCAGTGACATGAATTAACATGAAAATGTTGTGGAAAAAAAAAGGAAAACAACACATTTACAAAGCTGCTCATGAGGCTGTGCTTTGATTGTTTCATTATCTATGTGTGAAATTTCAGGTACAATTTGAACAAGTCTCATCTTGCCTACGAAGAAGAAAACACCACATTGCACTCGTGGCATTAGTAACATCACACAGAGCCAAGTTTGCAGAAAGCAGGTGACATTTTTAAGCATTAGGTTTTTCTTTTTTCACGTCTAACAGCCCCAGGCTAGAGGAACCATGTTTTCCACAGTTTCATGCAATCCCAAGGAACAGAACTGCATTTTGTTCTTTCCTATGCTGAAGCCTAGGATTCTCCCACAAGTACATGCCTTCAGCTACTGGACATTTGAGAAAAACATCCAATATTATGCAGTTTGCACTGAAGTTACTAGAAATGGCTACTCAGTAGCTGTTCTGATAAATCATACCATGAAACTTGTTCTATTTTTTCATGCAATCACAGGTCCCTAGTCCCATTCAGTTTTCTTACTGCATTTTTCTCCCTTTTTGACAGGAGCTCAGAGCACAGAGGATTAATAAAATGGTATTCACAGTGTTCTGCATCAGCCTGCAGCTCTCCTAACCACTCTCTTTTCACCAATAGGCTTTAACTCTGTCCCAGAAGGACCCACTGTACCTGCTGGATGGTATCTCTTTAATCCTGCTTTTCCTGCAAAGGAAAAAAACACTTGTGCAGTGAAATGTAGCGACGCTTAATGCTTTTAAACGCAGTGTGTGGCCTTAATAATAGCAGAAGTTGTGGAAGAGTTGTTGGGGTTTTGTTTGTTGTTTTTTTTAGGACACTTTAGCTGTAGCTTTGCTTTATTTGAGAATAACATATGTATAATTAAACTCCCAGTTTTTGGCTTTTTCTTTCAAGTTGAAAGGCTATCTGCAAACACTGTTCTTCCACTTTGCCTGATCTATATAGGTTTCTCTTATCCTAAGGAAACTATTCCCCCTTTGTCATCTCCTCTCTGTCATGATTTTTTCCCCTTCCTGTGCTCCACTATTTAGGAGGGAGTTACATCCATATATTACTTTATCCATTTTCTCTCTAGGAATATACCTCTTTTCTCTTGGGCAAGAACTGATTTTTCTGGGGTTGTTTCTGTTACCAGATAATAGGCCTGGAACAGGCAGGATACCAGTCCCTGGAATAGAAAACTAATTCTGATGGATCCTAAGCAACACACCTTGTTAAAACCATTTCTTGTTTTTAGCTAGAATTCATGAATTGCACACAATCCCACTGTTACCAGGACATTTATCTGTTTATTATTACGAAAAAAGTAGTATAAAAATATTCTGTAAAAAGAAAAGGCTTAATTTAATTATTTTCTAGATTTGTTTTGACTATGTTTGTCTAGCTTTTGCTGCTTTGTAGTTAAATAATGTATTCTGCAATTACATCCTCATTTTCTGTTTTCTAAAGAACTGAAACTGCTTTTTAAATCAACAAGAGACTAGACTGAGCAAAGAATAAAGGATTGAAGCCCACATCTGGAAGATTTTCTGCTATCTTGCCTTTGTAAATAGGAAGCTCAGCTACATATTCTTCTTTTGGTTCCCATGGTGAACACGTCAATGTCTGTATCAAGCAGATCATCAACAGTTTTGAGCTGATGGATGTTCAAAACTTTAGTACTTCAAAGCCTACCCAAACTTACTAGGTACACTGCAGCAGAAAGGCTGCACACAAAGTAACAGGCATTAAAGAGGTTTTTCAAGCCAATTGTTATTGGTTTGCAACAAGAAGAGTCTTAGAAATACACTAGAACATGCCAGGCATGTTCTGGTAGCAAATAATATATTTTATTAACATTGTGGAGTCCCCCAGAAATGAATTCCAGCTGCAGTAACTAAGCAGCTGAAGTAAGGAGGAGCTTGAGAACATGCCTGACACTTAGTAAAATACTAGATGAGTAAGTTGGGTGCCTATAGCCCTGAAATGCCTAAAATTTTTCTAAAGAAAAGGCCCCTGGTACTGCATTGAAGTGGAGGTGCTGGGGAATGTCTGACTATGGCATTTGACACAAATGGAGTTTGCACAAACTGAGCATGTGGTGGTGTAAATGACTCAGACTTGTATGTACACAGTATATTGATAAATGAATTAACTCTGTCATAACCGCGTGGTGGAAGGTGATTGTCAATAGAAAAATGCATGATTTAATCCAGAAGAAAGTAGGTGCATGTTTACAACAGTAAAGTTCTAGCTGCTGAAACAATTTTGGGGTCTCTGGTGAGCAGCCTTGTACATTTACTGATGCTCAGTGTAATTTTTAATATACCTCTAGTGCTTCCTAAATATTTTACCCCCTGCCGTGTACTCTCTGAGCAACTGTTCCCCCCTGTTTATTTTCCAGACCCTTTATTTTCTCATTTGGACTGACCAAGAGTGTTTTTATTGTTACAAGTACAGACAAAATAAGCTCTTTAGGAGGACACTGTCAGGACGCTTTTGCCTTGCTCTTCCAGAATAAGTCACAGGCTAGGCATGTTTCCAGCATGGGGGAAAGCAAAGCTATTCATAGCTGAGCACATCTCCATTTCAGAAGGACTGGAAGATGAAACAATTCATGATTCCCTTTCCTTTCCAGTGTTCTTCAAAGAAGTCAGAAGACTCTGATTTCTTGAACCTTTAAATTTGCGACAAAAATAATCTTGTCTACAGCATGTTTAAAGTCACCTTTTCATCTCTCACAATTATTATTGGGGTGTTTTTTTTAAGATCTATTATTTTCTTCAGCTCTGAGAAACAAACTCTAAGCTGCGAGAGGCATTTTCTTGTCTCAGGAAACATGTCACACTATCTGCCATTCTCTGTTATAGGGCAAAAGGAGGAGGATGTTTTTTTAAACATGGCCTCTGGTTTGTGAAGGTTTGGATTTGGGGTGAGATACTTCAGGTTTTATCTTTACGATGTTACAGTGGCCAAGAACCTGGATGGAGTATTAGATACTCCAATCAAGATCAGCAATCACTGAGTACTTTAACCTTCTGACTCCCTAATATGTACTGAAAAGGAAAATAAAAGGTTGAAAATTCTTTTTAAAAAGTTAGATTTAGTGATTCCAGATAATCCTACAATGATTTATATGAAGCAGATACTCATCCATCACTTTTCGCATTACAGAAATACCAGCAGGGGAAATTACAGTAAAATTTATTCTGCTGCTGTCTTGCAATAATATTGAGAATTGAATTTATTTCTTCTTGTAAGTGGCTGCATTCTGCACTGGTTTAGATGACACAGGTATAATATGCAAGGAAAAAAGAACAGGATTGTTGCATTATTGTACAACATGAGCTGATTTTTTATTTTCTTCTGAGAGGTTGTAATGTACTTTTAAATAATCTATGCACAGCTACTGTGAGTCAATCAAAAAATGTTTTGTTGTCCTGCTAAGTCCTTAGACAACAAGATTCAGGCATGTTTAAATCTAAATCAAAGGTTAATCCATACTTGGTTATTTGAGAGAGCTAATACACAGTAATTCATCTTCTTTATGGATTAAACATGCTGAGCATAGTAACCAATATGTTACTGAAATTTGGGGTTTATTTTTCATTAGCTCTGACAACACAAGGACCGGTACATGGGGCTTTGGATGTTTTCAGCAGATTCGGGCTTGTGCCATAAATGTTTAATGTGGCCCATTAGCACAAAGCCCAGCATTAAGAACGGTGAGCAAACAATCTGTTTACATGGGAATTTTAAAGATATACCTCATGTCAGTTTGCACTTCCATTTTCCAGTAACAAATGCATGTTTGTGTTTAACACTTGTCTATAGGTGGCAGCAACTCCAATGCTTTTATAGGCTGCAATTAAGCCCAGAAAGGTGTGGAAGGAAAGTTTAGCAGTTTCTGCACGCTCTGATGTCACTCTACACCCCTTGGAGAGGTGCACACAAAAGAGCTGGGGAAGATATGTGAAAATGGAATTATCTTTTAAATAACTGGAAGGCTTTTACATCCTGAGCCAAAAGGTAATGGCTTATCTTTCATGATTTTTTATTAACCTCAGTTGATAGCATCATTCAAGTGTCTGTTTATAACTCATGTGCCCACTTGTGTTTGGAGCTAAATGGTAAAACTCTTAGTATAATAATATCAAGTGAGTGCTGTTCAAATCTTAATTTTGATATACGTGCCTATTTGTGAAACAAATGATCTGTATTGACTTAAGTTTGGTCTAAGAGCTAAGTTACCAAAAAGCAAAGATTAATGATCCCCCACTGCCCTAAGCAGCGTCATGGAAAACCTGCTATAATGCAACTCTAAGAAGTGGCTGCTGCTGGGAGGTGAGCAAGTCCATGGAACTGTAAAGCATAATAGGGAATGAGGCACAGTTTCTTTTTTTGAAGTTTTTTTTAAACATATATGTGTATAGTGTTGGAATTTGAAAGAAACTTTGGGGGGTTGTAGCTGCTGTCATCTTCGTTGTCTAAGGAACTGAATTTAAACATCTGGATGCTGCTGTGCCTGGCACCGAACAAATAGAAGCGTTTTCAGGCTTTGCAGTTTTGTGCTCAGATGTCGGTGACCCAGTTCTGGTTGCTTCAGTCCTTTTAAGTTTGCTCCTGCAAATCTCCGGCTCCTCTCTCAGGGCTGTGGTATCTTTGCCTTGATGAGCTTTGGGCTGCTCCTGGGAGGGAGTATTGCCACTGCCCAGCTTTAGGTAGCAAACCCTGCTGGCTACCATAGGGGTCTGCCTCCACAGTCAGTGCAGAGAGACTCTGTGGCTATTTGGATAACTTAACCTGTTCTTAAACTCACTAAAGCCTGTTAAGTTGCCCTGTTCCCAGCCTCCCTTCTTCCAGAGTAGTATGTTGGGGTGCTTCATGAATTCCTGTGTGAATGGAGCAAGTTGCTCCAGCTGAGGTTCTGTATAGCTTTTAATTTAAAAAAGGATGTCATGGTCATGTGAAAATCTATCTAGATGCTAGAATCTTCATGGCTGGCTGGGGACACTTTGATGCTAACTTATAGCTTTCATACTGGTGTTCTCCAAGAAGGCAACATGAAAAATAGTCTGGTGCATGGCATGAATGACATGAGAGGAGGAGGCATCCCATCCTATATGGATGTATTTTAAAATTCTTTGCAGTTGCCTAAAGTTGCTGGGAAAACAGATGGATAATGATAGCCCTGGGGACTTATTTTCTGATTTTTCAATGAGATATTTTTTGACTGAAGAGTTTAATATAGCATAGAAAATGTCATTTAATTACAACTTGTTGTTAGTACCCAATGAGGTGGACGTAGGCTCTTAAATTAGCCAGCTAAAGTAGGTGCCTAAAACTGATGGAGTGAATATCCAATGTAAAAGGCAGTTACAGGCAGTAGATGCACTTCATATGTGGAAAGGGCAGGGCAATAGCAAAGATAGTGAGAGAAGAGCATCTGCTCCAAGTGCTCTCCTATCACCTCCTCTTCCTTGCACTGCTGAAGGAAGAAAAGCATTTGCTGCCTGTCTTGGGCCGCCCCTTCCTCTGGGCCCTGTCAGCAGCATCATGCCAAACACTCTGCACCACGCACATGACTGTGGGAAGAAATTGCCAGCCCTATTGCTCCTGACCCCTCTCAACCAAGCAGGAGCCCCCACACTGCAGTGGGGGCCATGGCAGGTTGTCCCAGAGACCTCTGGCACCTGCCATGGATGCAGAGCAAGGCACAGACGGTTTTGTTTGAAGCTCTCACGACTAAAACCCAGTTAATCCATCTGGATGGTAGTGATAGAAATGACCCATCCTCCAAATTGTCCAACTGCAAGACAGGACAGATATTAGACCAGAAAAATTCCTGCATTGTCTGTCTGACCACAAAAGCATGTTCAAATGTTTAAAATGATCTGTGAAGAGTGAAAGATAAAGCTGACCAAGCTTCATGTGATGAAGATGTGTAGGAGCTATGGAGACCTGGTGGGCAGGAGAGCACAGTTGTCCATCCCAGGGCTGTGCTGGCTCTGCCCTGTGCTGTGGATGGCATGGGGACAACTCCTGCCATCTAGTCACTGGAAATGGGGCTAAAAATGTGAGAAAAGGCTGTTTTTGGCTCCATTCCTGACCACATCTTGGATGAGCACTGTTGAGTTTAACTCTGCAAGGGAAACGGGCAGTCTGTGAGGGGACTATAGAAAGGGAAGCAGAAGCCAAATTGCTTCTGACCTGATGATGGACTGGGGTGATGGGGGTCAGGCTGAGAGTTGCTGGGAAGACAAACAGGGACTGTCACAAGCGCTGCTGCCTCTGGCCAGGCCACCTTGGAGGGAGAAATTTGTGTGGATGGGTCTGAGCAAAACCACAGATGAGACATAAAAGGACTGAACTTCCTAGAAAATTTACAACGTAATAATTAACTGTACTTTGCAGAGAGTGAAGGCTTGAAATAACAGATAGAGACAGCGAGGAAGCCACAGCTACATGGACTGAGGCTTTTTTCCAGAGGTGGGTCAGGAGTGCTCATTTGTTCTGACCACTAAAATAATTTTGCCAGTGGAATCTGCAAATGGTTTTGGTGTCACATGGGTTTAGTGAGCTAATGATGTCGCAAAGCTGCTGCTGAGCCTGAGCACGGCTGATGTGTGGCTGGGTGAGTTTACAGGTGAATGTAGCTGAGCACATGAGACAGTGGAGAGGTGAGAGATGCATTTCCCACCCAGGTGCTGCCTGAGAAAAAGAAGTAAAGGGACAAAAAGAGGTAGTGGGAGAAAAGCATACAGCAGTGTTTGCTGTTCCACAGGTGGCCATCTTCAGACCAATAGGCTGCTATTTTACTGTTAATTCTGTTATAATTTCATTGTCTTTATAAATCAGGTATTGAAAATACCCCATAGCTCTAATAAAAGAGGGTGACATGCAAAAAAAGTCAGAGAGAATTGAAACCTAGGGGTTATAATAGCTAAAGGAAAAACAGGGGCTGAGAAACTACCTTTAAAGATTGGATTTGCTTTCTCTGCATTACTGCACTTCTGATTCCATAAACTCCATGAGTGAATTCCCACCACTGCAATCAGTTTATTTAATAATTACATCTGGTTGCCAAGAAAACAGCTAAATGAATTTATACTTTGGGACTACAACAGTCTTTTTTGAGAAATTGCGAGAGATAATAAGAGTGCTTTTGAACTTGATCTCTTTTTCCTTACATATGGATCAGAAACAATACTATGTTGAAATTTGAATATTGCCCTGAAGTCATGGTGTTATTTTAATAGGATTTATATGAAAGTAGTAGGGGCTTTCCTTTCCCTGACCAGCTGGCTGAAGCTGAACAGGCAAATGTCTATCAATGTGAGAAGACTGAGCTCTGAAACACCATTGCAAAAGGGCATGGCTTCTTCTTTTCCCTGCATCTCTCTGCAAAGACATGCAATGGATTCTTCCTTTTAAATACTCTGGTTTTCATCGAAATGAACAGGAAGAGGTGGGTGCTGACAAACATAGGAATTGCAGGATGAGGAGTGCTCTTTCCTACCTCTGCCCAGAGCATGACTTTGGGTTCCTAAAACATTACAAATATAACCTGGCAGCCAATCAGATTTCAGATCTCATGCTTGGAGCCAGCGGGTCCTGTCCATTCCTGAGCATGAAGAATTTCCCTGGTTCCATCTCGTTCCCCAGGTGTGGGGAGGTGTGGCACTGTCACACCTTGCACTTAGTTGTGCTCAGCTAGTTGCATTTTATATATAGTTATTTTTCAATTGCTCATATTTCATAGGTTATGTAGAGTACGAAGAGTTGGAAGAGAATGACATGTTGATTTGGGTTTTTTTTTTAGGTTTCTCCTTTCTTCTTTCTGGGTTAAGCCATAAAAGTTAGGTCAGAATTCCTAGCCCTTAGAAACTGCATATGTTACTAGCACCCTTCTTTCTTATAAAAACCCAGCCACTGTACCTCACCGAAGGAACAGGCATTTTTCTCTGGAGCAGACTAGTTGTCAGTTGTGTTTCTGAAGTTATTAAAGCACAGCTGGGAATGGGACACAGCCTGACAGTGCATAAACAAGGGATCTTCCTGACTATGCATGAAAACCATCAATTCACCAGGACAGCAGCTTGCTTGCCACATAAAATGCACTTGCTGATGGTCCTAGAAAATATTTCCCCAGGGCTTGTTAATGGGATATCTACACTCGGTGGCACAATCCAATTTTCATTCATTTGCTTACCTGCTTGTGGAAACGCAAACTAGAACTGTCAGAGGTTTTCCTCCAGGGTTGTCACTCTCACAGTCCTTCTGCAGGGGATGCCTTTCTGATTCACTGGTTAGGTCAATTAATGTTCATATTGCCACTAATTGCACTGCTCCAAGAGTTACAAGAACAATCAAACAGGACATAGCAACAATTATTCTCGGAGCTCTGTGTTACGAGGACAATTGGAGTATCACAACTGGCTTGGTTGCCTACTAGTCTATTTACGAGTCCCTCATACTGAGCAGTTCTGCTCAGAAGGAGGGTTATCTCTGTGAGCCCATCTTGCATGTCATGACATGACATGTCAGTAAACATCTAACCTGGAGAAATCACATTCATTAGCAGGGCATTTAGCCCCAAGTAACGATAAGGAAGAATTTATATGCCAGAACGGGTAAACCAGGAAGCATAGAAAGAGTGACACCGACTAATTCTGCTGCCATCCTGGTTATTAGCTATATCAAGACTGCAATCATTAAAACACTGGGTTTCTCCTTCCAATTAGTTCAGAGTGCCCTGGGCCTCATTAGTGCCCAAGTCCAATAGATAATTGAGCTGTTTTCTTGCACCCAATCACACAATGTGGAAAAACCAAAGGAGAGTTATGAAGGCCAGATGAGTGCTCAGCATGTGAGATTTTTATTTTTATGGAGAGGAATAATAGCTTCGGTTTTATTTTCCAGTTCAATGCTCAGGGGGAATGTATAGAAATACAGAATGAACATCAACAAAATAGTGCAGGGAGTGGAAAGCCTTGGCTATGGGTAATAACCTGTCTTTTTGTTTTTAAATGGTGAGATATCAGGACAGTAGTGAAAACTGATAAAGCCCAGTTATGCGATGATAGCACCTATTGGTGAACGGTAGCCGAGGGCCTAGGACAGCTTCTCTCCAGTGCAAGTGATTACTCTGAGGTATCAGTGTAGTCTGAGATAAGCAGGCTGGTTATCCTAGGATGAAGTATGAAAGTGTGGAATTGAAAACTGTGGGCCTGAAATAAAGAAACTGTTGACAGAAAAAAAAAAATCAAGGTTTTTCTTCTCCTCAAGATCAAGCAATCTTGATTTGCAGTGTTGTAAAGCAAGGAGTTGTCATCCAGAAGGCAAAGGTTTATGATCATCTGACTGAAGACAAATCTGTCTGGGGACAGACATGCATAGGAGAATAAAGCAAAGATAAACATTTTCAGACTTTTCTATTAAGAAAAGCTTCTTTTTAAAATACAGAGAATGCTGCAGGGACTTCCAGACTCCAGCTCTTTGTAATCTCACCTTTAAATTGCCTGCTGGAAGTTTTTAGTACATTTATAAACATTTCTCTGTCTCTTTTGCACCCCTCGGGTGCACAACACCCTCTTTCCT
>NW_009923419.1:154951-159463 GCF_000696875.1 Nestor notabilis
ATACCCCAGACCTATCTGCCATCTCCTTTTCCAGAGAAGTAAATGTACCAGCAATGGAAGGTTATTTATCATGACTGTCATAATTGGACCCAATTGGGAAAATGAGATACCTTCAGTGAATTTCAAACTGCAAATGTAAGCTGCAGCCACTGTTTTGCTGGACATGTCTAATAACCTGCAGCCATTCACCATGAGTTTCAAATGCCAAAATCATTAGCACAAAGGCAGGCGTTTGTGCATTTCAATTCCTTTCATTAAAATGATCACCGTCATTTTCTAACATTACAATGCACAAATGTAGTCCTTCTTAGATGATCATTCTGAAGAGAGAACATTTTGTACGTTGGAAATAAACATCACCAATTTAATTATTCATTATTAAGATAAAGATAGTTCCATACTAAAATATCTGGATAGTCATCAGTTCAGGAAGATGTGAATTATTGGTCAACTTTAGCATCTCTTATTCTCATAACAGGACTTCAATGAAAATGTTCTTGTGAGCTCTGGTTGACATTTTCAAGCCATGGGTGAGGGAACCCTGAAGGCCACTGTGAGCAAATGGCCCAATGCATCAACAGGATCCTTGGAGCCAGATTTGTGTGGTGGTCCAAACAGTGTGCTCCTGATGATCCCAACAGAAATAGACGCCCAAAAAGCTTCTTGAAAGGTGAGTCAGGAAATAGAAAGGTTCATGAAGATTTGGCTGTTCAAAACTTTAGGTTAGCCCCCCTGCCTCCTTCTCTCTGCTAGTGATGCTCTGGATTGCAGGATTCTTGCTGGGCACCCCTCAGAGGCCAGGACACATTGTGTGATAATTTATTTGCAGATGGAGGTTAAACAAGGTTCTTGCTACACCCTGAGGAGGCTTACTTAGCTTTTCTCATCTTTTTTCTCTTTTACTTGTATTGTGTCTTTCTACTTCAAAGTGGGAAATATATTTATATTCTATTTTTGAAAATTCTAGATGAAATTGTGAAAATGGCTCCTCAAACTTGACAAAATACCTACAAGGTAATGCAGTAAAGCTTAGTATTAACAAAATTACCACAAATTATGCTAAGAGCATCATAACTTCAACTAATGTAAAAATAAGTGAAGGATTTCTGAAAAGCAGTACATCCATTTAATGTTTATCTGGAAAACTAAATATACCAAGTATAGAAGAGAATAAAAACAAAGAGCAGCTTCTGGCATTCTCTCATCTTTTTTCTTTGACATGACTTTATTATGCAATACAAATAGGAAAAGTCTTTGTATTCAAAGAAAATTCTGTTTGTAAAAATACAAGTGAATAAAATAAATGTTAGTGTAGTGCGAACACCCACTGAAGCATCTTTTTATCCTAATCTCTTTTTAAGGCTTTGGTATGAGTTTCTGTTTAATAGGACTCTGAAGCTCATGTCGTAAGTCCATGCTGGGTCCAGCATTAGCCCATTTACTGCTAAAAAGGGAAAATAAGTCTGCTATGGCAATGGAAATGTAGAGGCATAGTACTGGTTTCACTGATATTTCTCAAGGCTTAAATTTGCGTAAGTGGGACCAGAATCTTCCTTCTCACTATTACACACAAGTCCAGCCAGGAGTCCTTACTCATGTCTCCCTTGTGTCTTTAAGGTTTCTGATTTGTGTGCAGTCATAAACAGCAGATACCTCATTATTTAATTATTTAATGCATAAAATCAAGAAGAAAAAATAATAATAAAAAAAAGGTAGTGCTTTGTTGCAGTGGGTTTATTGTAACTCTTATATCCATGCATTCATTAATGAAACCAATCGTCTGTGTGGTCTGTCTAAGCACATAGCAGTATTTTGTTTCCATCAGCTCTGAAAAGAGGAAAATCCAAATCATCAAAACAAAGTTTAAGGGGGTCTGAAACTACACCAGAGGGCTCAAAGAAGCATATTCTTACTGTTTATTGTTCCTGAGTTAAACATTAAATAGTACTCTTTAAATTTCAGGACCGTTCAGTTCATTACATACATGACTTGACAAGGTAAACTTCTAGTTTGAGTTAGAAGAGATACTTAATGTATAATAGGAATTTGTCAGTAGCGTTAAAGGAAAATAAATGAAAGATAAGAAAAAGTTTTGCATTTATTAGTCATGAAGCTAAGAAAAGAGTTGTTCCACAAAACATACTGATTCCTACTTGAGATAGGAGTTGGGAATGCAGTGCTGAAGTAAGTTAAAATTCACTGTTTCTGTTCTGCCTTTCCATGGAAGTTAAAACCTTCATCTCTGCTTATCAGAACAGTGTCTCATGCAGCAGGGAAAAGGTCAGTTCTCCCTGAGAAAAACAAGATATTTTCCACCATCTAGTGAGGCCACTCTGGAGATACAGTGCAGATAAAACAAGTCTTTTTGGCTTCAGTGTATGTGGGAGAGGACCCTGTGCTGGCTGCTGGGCACCTTCAGTGCAGGCATGCAGAACTCCAAAAGTAAAGAATACCTCAGCAGATGTTTTGTCTGGTGATAATTCTCCATCTTTTCTTTATACCGTGCAGTACATGTATATTTTGTATTAACAATTCAAACAGGAATCGGCTGTTACATTAGAGGCAAGTACTGGCATATAAGAGTATTTTGTTAGAAATAAGTATGCAGCATTTTCTGAAGGAGGTGGCTTTGGTACGATTATACACACATGTGAACAGCCCTGAAATTCTGGAATTTTAGTCCAGAGAAATTTATAACTGTTATGGGCAAAATAGATCTAAACTTCTTAGTTTTTTGTCTATATATCTGAATCCAGACTAAGAACCTAGCTATGGACATTGAAACATTTAATATATTAACTTTTTAATGCTCAAAACAAGCAGTGACTTCAGCACTGTTAAGTTTCTTCTTTTTAAATTATGATGCATCCTTCAGCAGTAGGATCAGGCACTGGTGGCTTCTTGTCAGCTGTGAATTTAATGCAGAAATGAAGCGTTTGTGATAAATTAAGTTCAGCTTTGTCTCCTAAAAATGTCTCATCCTGCATCCTTTGTACGCTGAACAGTTTCACTGGAAATGTGTCACAAGTGAGGTATAAAACATAACAAGTCAGGTATTTGGATTACAAAGATCTTTTTTCGCTTGTATTTGTAATACTTTATAACTGTAGTGATGAGGCAAAGGAACACTGATAATTGTGAATTTGAAGGTTCTCCATTTTGAAAGGGCATTTCTACCAGATAGGCTGGTAGAAAAATATTCATCAGTCAATTAGAACTGCCCCAGGAATTTATTACATTTTACATAAGCTGTTATTTCTGCCTAATTATCCTATGAATAAACAGCTGCAATAAATGGAGAGATTCAAACTTCTGAATAAGCACATAACTACATTTTTCACTATTTTCTGGTCTTTGACAGCTTAGTAGTTAAACTAGATGGAGTATAGTACATGAAAATGGACTAGAAAGAAAGTGATAATGTAGCACATTTTCTTCACTTCCTTCTAAAACACTCAGCGGAAAGCAATCAGTCCTAAAAACCTCTGTCCCATGTATTAGTTAATCGATATGAATGTTCAGCCTGCTTTGAGATATTTTAACACCTGTCAAAGCCAACTCACCAGTCATTGTTCAAATCTTACATGGAAGTGAAAACCACAACAGAAAACTGTTCCCATCTCCAGGGATTAGCTCTGGGGGCTAAAAAGAGAGTGAGTGATTCTGGTTCCTAAAGCCAGAGGGGAAAAAAGATCCAATTCTCACATGATCCAATTATTATTAGAAGAACAATGTAAAAGAGAAAAATAGAGCTGGGAGAGCGAGGAACTTAATCATGATTATCTGCCTCCTGTGACGTTGTGTGAAACTGCCAAACCCACCTTTGCTTGGTTACCCCGGAGGTGTGAGACGGAAGGAGCAGTAAATGCAAAATGATGCATCGGAGAGGCACAGTGATAGAGTGCAGCAAGGGAACTCATTTCCTCTCACACTAGGAAAAAGAATCCTTTTCAAGACTTGTGATATTATTAATGAACTATGAAACTCTAGTAAAGAACTTGGGTCCATGTGTTGATATTACTGTTCCTTGACAGAGCAGAATATAGCTACATTTTCTGTGGGGTTAAGAAAAGATCCCTGACTTGTATATACTGTTCCCTCCTCCCATTACATACCAGGTTTAATAGCTCTTCTCTATAATTCTCTCTTTATAATGTCTATCATATCTGATCTCCTTAAAATAGATATCTTCAGTATTTGCTCCCTATTATAATAAACATTTTAGTTGACAGGTTAAACGTCTCCTCTCATTCAGATCACCTTATGCTCAAGTATGACAAACAAGTGCGAGGAGTTATTTTCCTGAGAATTAAACACAGGCATCTGAAATCTGCACAGCTCTGTAGTTAATCAGAAATCAAGGATCTGATATTTTCAATCTCTTGATTTTCAATTTCTGATATTCTCCCTTCAGAAAGGGAAATAGGAGGTACTGCCTTGACACTGTTAATCTCAATTAGCATACTATATTGTTCTTATACATTAATAAATTATATATTAATATATTAATTT
>NW_009923420.1:0-17986 GCF_000696875.1 Nestor notabilis
ATGTGGAACCTGGCTGCCCGCTTTCCCTCCCGGTTCTTAACACCTCTCACATCCTGCCTGCAGCGCCCTTACCCCGTGATTTATTAAACTCCAGGTGCCAAACCTGCCTGCAGGAACCGTGGTGGGCGTAGGTGGTGCCACCAGCACCAGCCTGGCTCATGCTTATGGGTGCATGGCAGTGGTTAGGAGTTGGTGCTCCATCAGGGACACCTTGCTGATACTAGTTTTGTGGTTTTATTTAACACTTGTTGCTGTAGAAATAGCAGCTGAGAAGCTGGAGCGCATGGGTGACCACGTGGGAAGTGGTCCTTATCCTGAAGGTGAAGTCTGGCTTGTTTTCTGGAGTCCTCAAGGTTGCCTGGTGGGGTGGCATCCTTAAGGCATCACCAGATGTGGTCAGTAATGGCATTAGTTGGTGTAGATGCCACTTAAGGAGGCTGTATTATTTTGCTTAACTGTACCTGTTGCTTGTACGCTACTGAAATACTTCCAACAAGCTCTCTGCTAGAGGTAGTAGTGACGTGTGGATGCAGGGAGCAAACAGCACTGGGAGTGCACAGGCAGGAGCAATCCTGATGCTCTTCCCACACATGAGCCTTCCTGGGTGCAGGCAAGGAATGAAACTGCTCTATTCCTTCACTCTGTGCTTGGAGCATACCCCAGAACTAGTTCACTCCTCGGCAGGGCACCCCACCTTTGCAAGGGCATCCTTTCCACCACACAGACCCCTTTTAGTTGCATCTGCAGGAGCAGGTAAGTTCATTCATACCCTAAGTTCATTCTTGCACCCCAGAGGCTTTTCTTTCCACCTCCAAGTTGGAGCTTACATCTGGTGTTTCAAATAACAACTGCTTCACCAATTTATTTATTGTGGTTTTTTGAGTATGTACGTATTTTTCCATTGCTTCCTACATCTCTGCCTGAATTATTATCCAGATGATTCAGGTGTTTCCTATAGCCAGGTTTCTAAGCACTTAGTCATTTCCAGTGCATCTTCCCTGGGTAAATTGGTGCCAGTGGTGCTGTGGCAGGGGAGATGCTCTGACTGCCATCAAGACCTTGGTGGCTTTTGAGTGTTTTCTTCCTGCGTTTAAGTGCTTTTCACTCTCTGAGTAATGTGGTAAAATGAGTTGTTCAGAGCTATTTCCCCACTTGCTTTATCTTTTTGACTTATAATACAGTAAAAGATGAAGTTAAATGTTCCTAACCACCGTGAACAGTCTCATGCTGGAGCCTGAAATCGTTTGCAAAAGATGTGAAGTGTTGAGTTTCTACCAGTGTTTTTCCAAGTTCTCCACTAACAGTGCAATGAGACAGTTCTCATGTCACTGTTCCTTTGCTCATACCCTCCAAAGTGACCTCCTTCCAGTCTCTTTTATTTTGGTAAACCTTTTTCCTTGCCAGCTATTAGCTACAAACTGCTTTTATTTTAAAAAACCTGCATTAATTATGGAGCTTAAATAAATGAGACATTTTGCCAAGCCAGCATCCTTGGACAAGAGCTCTGGGAACAACAACACAAGAGGGACAAATCTAGAGGAGGCCATGGAGATGCTGTAAGGGCTGGAGCATCTCTGCTTGGAGACAGGCTGAGAGAGCTGGGCTTGTTCAGCCTGCAGAAGAGAAGGCTTCTTAAGGGGAGACCTTAGAGCAGCATCCAGTGCCTAAAGGGGCTACAAGAAACCTAGAGAGGGGTTTTGGACAAGGGCCTGGAGGGACAGGACAAGGGGGAATGGCTTTAACCTGACAGAGGGGAGATTGAGATGAGCTCTTAGACAGAAACTCTTCCCTGTGAGGGTGGTGAGGCCCTGGCACAGGTTGCCCAGAGAAGACGTGGCTGCGCCAGACGTGGCTGCCCCATCCCTGACAGTGTTCAAGGCCGGCTTGGATGGGGCTTGGAGCAACGTGGTCTAGTGGAAGGTGTCCCTGCCCATGGCAGGGGGTTGGAACTGGGTGAGCTTTGAGGTCCCTTCCAACCCAAACCAGTCTGGGATTCTATGAAACGAACACTATCTCCCTGCTTCCAGCTCACTGCTCCACCACCTCCTCTACACATGCCTCAGGGAGAGGGTTGAAGAAGGGGGGAATAAACCAGGGCTCATCACCCTGGAGATCACATCTCTGGTTTGTCATGGGATCATGAGGAGCACCAGCACAAAGCTGGGGCTGGAGGATTTATCCCACTGCATATGGTGGGTGCGTGATTTCAGGCTGCCCAAGGGACGCTCTGTGCCTCTCAGAATGCTGAACTTGGGATCCTAGGAATTTTGCTTGCCAGGACAAGCTGGAGTTCTTTGGTCATCCTACTCCTAGGCACCAGCTGTGCTGGGTTTCTCTTGGCTCGGTGCTTTAGGTCCCCCGGGAGGAGAGAGCAGTGTCTGAGCAGAGGTGGGAGGAAGAAATGATCCTTTTTCTGCTGCTGTCAGCAGGAGGTACCTTGTGGTGCTGCAAAAACCATCCTGATAGTTCAGTGAATGAAATAAAAAAAAAACAGACCAAAAAAAACCCCCACCAAAACCAACCATAAAAACCCCAGCAACACAAAAATCTGCACAACTTCTCATACAGTAAGTGACTGGAGAATAAAAAACAGCTGTGCAGGGAAGACTGTTCAGGCAAGGAAAGTCAGGACCTTCTGGAGTGGAGGAGGCTACTCACCATGCACAGACCATGTAGCCCCTCTAATTGGGTGTTGGATGGTTTGAGTGCTGAGGTGGTGCCGAGCACCTATCTCCTGATCCTGAGTGATCTTAAAGGATGAAGGAGGGGATGGGACCTCTTCTGCAGGGCTCCAGGTGCTGCCTGGAGCCCATATGAGAGCAAAGCTGGGGTCACAAACCATGTAGACGAGGCCTTTAGTGGCATGGTTTAGTGGTGGTTTTGGCAGTGCTGGGGAACCTTGATGATTTTAAAGGTCTTTTCCAGCCTGGTTGGTAATACGACTTGATGATTCTATGCTCAGCAGGAGGAAGGTAAACAGGCACCATTCAGGAGCAGAAGCCTTGGCCTGGGAAGCTCAGCAGCAGCTCAGCCAGGTTTACAGATGCAATAAAACTGCTGGAAAAACTCTAGGAGTGGTTCAAAGTCATCATTATCTGCTTTGCAATATGTATGAGTAGGCTGGAGAAAGTCATTGCTTGAAAATGTCTACAATGAAAACTCCCTTTTGGGGAAGGAAACATGCTGTTAAATGCTCTTATTTTATAGACTCTACATAAGTGTTAATACTAATAAAATGGCACATGCTGCTTCTAACCAAGGTGAGAAGGCTGTTGGTGTGCAGCAGGCTGGTTGTGCCCAGAACCCTGTCTGAAGAGGCGGAAGCAGTATTGCTGCTGGGCTTGCAGTCCAGCCCTGCAGTGAGAAATGATCTAATTGATCAACCTGATCTAGTTGAAGATGTCCCTGCTCATTGCACAGGGTTGGACTAGATGAACTTTGAAGGTCCCTTCCAACGCAAACTGTTCTATGACTCTGCGAAACTCTTGGATAAAAAAGCAAGCTGATAAGCTGGACCTCTTTGTGCAAGCACTCGGGTTGGAAAGGAGAACTGAAAGGAGAAAATACAAAGATAATCCTGGCTTTAACCTCCTGAGGCAGCATGTGGCAATGCTGTTTCACTTCTGCTTTGCCCTGTTCCCACACCACATGCTTGCAAGGGTAATAAAAACCGGCAAGAATATCCTGTGGGTCATGCTGTTTGCACTGAGTGTCCATCTGTCCTGGTGGCCACCTACAACTGGCTCAGTCTCCTTGGGTCTTTAGATACTGCAAAACCAAGTCTCACTTTCACAGTGGGATTATCTCTGCTGGGTTTTATGGCACAAGAGATTCTAAGATGTGTTTATAAACAGGCGAGTGTTTGCACTGATGTTTCCTTTCTCTGTGCCACAGGCAATCAGGATCATTCGTGCTGTCCTGGAGAAGTATGGGACCTATGAGAGCTTCGAAGTTGCCACTGGTGGGAGGCTTCTGAGCAAATGCCAGATCTGGTCTGTGATCCGAAAGTACATGCAGAAGGAAGGCTGTGTGGGAGAGGTAATCTGTGTCCCTGCTTCATTGCTTGTAAAATACAAATATTTAGTTTCTGATAAAAAGGACTCATTAAGAAGAAATGTTGTGAGTACAAAGAGGAAATCTTTCTTCTGTCATAGTGGCCTGTCCATATGTGGTGTCCTTTCCATGCTGGCTGTATTTGCTCTACCCTGGTGCTAGGACGTGGGTGCTGGTTCCCTGTCAATTTCCCGTTATCTTTTCGCTATATCTCCCTTTTATGCTTGAGAGGTAGAGAGAGGAGCTTCTGCTTGTCTGCATGACCGTGCAAGGAGCTTTTTGCTGCTTGCATGAGGTATCAATTACCATCAGGAAGTCATCTCCTGCTGTTAGCAGTGGTATGGCAAACATCTCCAACAGCTGCCTTCACTGACATAGCCAAAAGCAAAGGCAGGGGAGAGATTTCCTGTGGGGTGCACTGGGTTATGGCACTTTGAAAATCCACCCTTTGGTTTTAAGGCTGGGAAATACCTGGGCACATATGACAGTAGCCATGTGGGATGGAGCAAGGGGAGAAGTTCAGCGTCTCTTCATCTGGTTTCCCAGTGACCCCAAAAGCATCCAGTGTGGGATGTTCTGCAGCTTTGGTTAAGTGGCGTTTTTTCCCCCTTCTACCAGCAAGGTGTGGTCAGAACGCTTCCACCGTCCTGGGTTCAAGCACTGAGAAGGATTTCTGGACCTGGCTTTGCTTCTTTCGGCTCTTGGTGCTGCCTTAGGCTGTTGGCCGCAGGGCAGGAGGCCATGCAGTGCTGGCTGGCATGGGGGCTTCCTCACCTTTTGGCCAGGCTGTTCTTCCTAGCTCTGATTTTTCACCTCCATCTCTAAACAGGGTCATTCACAAGCATTTCTCTGAAGCACCAACTTGCTTGGTGCTACCCAGCATATTTCATGCAGGAGGGAACAGTTCCTGAGGTCCTATCTGGCCAGGGGACGTTCCTCCGCCAGACCCCTTGGTTTGCCCTGATCCCTCCTGAGGGTGTCCCTGGGATGTGGATTGTGCACCTTGGTCCTCCTGAGCCTTTGCTTAGGATAGAAGGGATTTCTGCAAATCTCTTCCTACAATGCCCCATCCCTGGCAATGTTCAAGGCCAGGTTGAATGGGGCTTGGAGCAACCTGGTCTAGTGGAAGGTGCCCCTGCCCATGGCAAGGCATTGGAACTGGGTGAGCTTTAAGGTCCCTTTCAACCCAAACCAGTCTGGGATTCTATGCTTCTAATTCAGCTGCCTTTTAGTACCCAGAACCAGTTCCAGTACCCAGCCTAGCAGCTGGCCCATCTTACAGATCTGCACTTATGACTTGCTTGTTGTGGTCTATCTCTTGATTTTATTGACTAAATTCAGCTATTCCCCTCTTCTCCATTCATCTAACCCAAATTATGCTATGGCTGGGCAGAAAGACATCTTTTCCCTTACATGTTGGTGTACAACTGGCTTCCAGCCCTGTGTAACTTTCGCTTTGCTCAAAGGAATGCGAGGTTCAGTAATTACATTTGCACACCAGCGTGTGAGATTCATGCTACTTTATCCAGAATTTTTGATAAGTACTTTTAAAACCCTTAAAGCATTGATATATTCATTGTTACCCATTAGGAATTTTGCTGAGTTGGTCTGGGGCAGGGAAGAGAGAAGGGTTTTATGTGCTCTTGGTACAGCAATGTTGGCCAAGCTCGTGCCTTGTACTGGACAAAAACACACTGAAACTTCTGTGTCACTGATAATTTAACACCCTGCCAGGGAGCGGGGTGGTTTCAGACACGTATCCCCGAACTCCATGCCTCTATCTGTGATTCCTGATTTCCACCTGCTGTGCCCCAGGCTGTTTGCTTCCCTGACACGTATGAATTGTGATGGCTTTCTTGAGATGACGGAGAAACTCTAGCAGGGACAGTTGTGTTAGCCCCAGACTGGCCCACTGATGTGCCAGCTGCCTGCAGGCAGCATGCTGCACCAGTGACACTCACTCACTGCAGGCAGTGTGGCCAGGCCAGTGACACTCACTCACTGCAGGCAGCATGGCCGCGCCGGTGAGACTCATTCACTGCAGGCACCATGACTACACTGATGACACTCAATCAGTGCAGGCAGCATGGCCAGGCTGGTGGCACTCACTGCAGGCAGCTGCCCTTTGTCCTCAGCGTCCATCGGTGAAGGCAGGATCCCACTTCTGCAGGCAGCGTACTCATGGGTAAGTATTTGCACAATAATTAACTTGGCGTCTTCAAAAGCTGCTTTGTCAGGGTCCAAGCTGCAGATCCTGAAGCTCTTCTGCTTTTCTCTGGCTCAGAACCATTCTGGTGCTGCTGGAGCTCAGAGGTCTCCATATGGATTTCAGGGAGCTGCCAGCTTGCAGCAGAGAAACCCCTGGCCTCTTTGGTAAGTGCTGTGTGGCAATCCCTGGGGTTAGAAAGTGATGTTAGTTCAATAGTGGTAGCTGGCATCATAGGGGATCCCATTCTGGTTGCCCCTCCACCTCCAAGCTGTTCATTGCTGGAACTTTTCTGGCACGCGAGGTCCTGAGCAGTTCCAGGGAGCTGGGGGGAGGCAGGAGCCTATGCCCCGGTGCCATCAGCAGTCTTCCATCTGGGAACAAGCTCTTTCTCCAAGCTCTTTCTCCACTGCATCCCCAAAACCTGAGCAGAAGCTTCATGGACCATGAGGATGCACTGGAGATCCTGCTCAGCTCGATATAGGTCACAAACATGGAGAGCTGCCATTGCTGCTCCAGGAATAGGACTTTGGCTGAAGTTGCAGACCCTGTTGTAACAGCATCTGCAAAGCTGGAGTGTCCCAAGATAAAGCAAATGGAGCTGCTCAGTGGGCGGATGGGTAGCTGCAGCTGGAGAAGAGCTGCAGACTGTTTCGTGGGAGCATGCAAAGCTGTGGAGAGTCCCTTCCCATCGCTCCCGACAGCTGGCTCTGCATGGGAGGACTCTCGGCACCTCTGTTTAGTGAGAAAAATGTATCACTGCATTGTCAAAAAAGGGGAAAAGAAAAAAGAACACAAGCCAGTGCCTCTAAAAAGTCATCACAGAATCACAGAGTGGTTTGGGTTGGAAAGGACCTTAAGATCATCCAGTTCCAACCCCCTGCCATGTATGGACCCCTTCCACTAGACCAGGTTGCCCAAGACTCCATCCAGCCTGGCCTTGCACACTGCCAGGGATGGAAGAAATTTGCAGAAATCCCTTCTGTCCTAAGGAAAGGCTCAGGAGGACCAAGATGCCCAATCCACATTCAAGGCCAGGTTGGACAGGGCTTGGAGCAACCTGGTCTAGTGGAAGGGGGTTGGAACTGTGTGAGCCTTGAGGTCCCTTCCAGCCCAAACCAGGCTGGGATTCCATGATTCTTTGTTTTGGTTTAAACTCTGTCCCCTGGCTCTCCCCTCCTGCATCCCAGGATTTTAGCCTCCACTAGTGGCATTTGGGATTGCCATGTCAGATGTCCAGGGTGTATTCCCATCACATGGAGCTGATCTACGAGATGGGAATTGGTTAAAATCATACCAAAAGCTGGCTCATTCCTGCCTCTTTAATTCTGCTTATGGTGAAAGCTGTAATCTTCCCTGCCTATCATTGCTGACAACAGAAGCTGCTGCTGCTTCCAGAAGTCTTCTCCTCACCAAAAGCCCCCATGAGAACTCATGAGGCTGCTGGTGATGATCTTGCTGGAAATGAACCTAGAGCATAAAACCAGTTTTACTCTGCATCAGTTCCCTGCCTCAGTTTATCCCAGGTCACCAAGGTCCATGGCAGGACATGGGAGAGGGCAGCAAAACTGCATCCTTACATGTTTTGTCCTACTTACTGGAGCAGAAACGAAGCTCAAGAGTGTGCACAAGTCCGAAGTGAACTGACAAGTCTTTTCTCAGAGGTGGAGGGATTCTCCTTCACGCTGGTATGTTTCAATCCAGGTAAGTAATTGCACTGTGTTTGATACCAGTTTGTTTGCCGAGTAGTAGACTCTGCTCTGTTCTGTTGCACTTCAGTTTTCATGAGCAGCTTGGCATAACAATAAATGTGAGTTAAAGCAAACCCATCCAGTCTCCTCTTTTGTTTTTGTTTTAAAATGCAAAGAATTGTCCTGTAGCAATGTGTGTGCATGTTTTCAATCTGAACGATGTCAGCTGTGCAATAACAGATGGGGTTTAGAGTTAATGTGTATGTGGGGGAAGAATTCTGAGATGAAATTGGGATGTCCTGAGCAAACCTCCAATGCAGGGGCTGCCTCCTCTGCTGATGTTGTGGCTTCCAGTTGCTGCAGGTCTGAAGTTGGGTGGTCGGAAAGTGCTGCTTGGCTGGCACATTACCTCCTGTTAACATAGAGCAGCTGTCCTGGCTCCATCACTTCCCAAAATAGTTGATATTTTCTTTGTAAAGATACTCACCAGTCCTGTGCATGCGTTGCCTGTCCCTGCTGTGAACTGCAGTGGGCACATGCAGATCCTTCTGCAAGGCTGGGCTGGTATAGATCTGTCCTCACTGCTCCTGTCTTGGAGCTTTGAAAGGGAGAATCCACAGGAGAGTCCGTGAAAATGGAGCCAGAGCCTTGGTTCTCTCTCATGGGGTGTTTATTGGGGGTCTAGAGGTTGGACCAACAACAAAGCAGGTGCTGTTGGTTGTTCTGGTGTCTGATTTTACTGCACCATCCCACTGCTAGTGGGGATGCAGGAGTGGGACCAGGTAGGTCTCAAGGATGGCCATCAGTGTGGACATAAAACTATGGACATAAAAGCCCATAGGAACAAGCTGGGGGGCAGGGAATGCTAGAACCAGAGGGATGTTGGAGTAGGCTGTAAAGAGATAAAGGAGTTATCTCCCTGTGGGATCATCTCTTTCCTTTCAGCGCCCTCCCTGCCTGCTCCTTCTGCTTGTGGTTTCTCTGAGGAGCTGTAGCACACGCTGGTGATGGTGCAGCGGTGCAGGTCACAGTGTTGGTGACTTTTTTCTGATCATCCACACCCATCAGCTTTTGCTTGGAGCCAAGACCCTGCTGAGCATCTCCTCCTGCAGCAGTCTGATGGTGGTTGCCTCTTTCTTCTGCAGGTGGTGGTGCAGCTCACTGACAACCTCCTGTCCCAGGCGGTGATGATGGTGGAGGACAGCCGGCCGACACTGGCCATCAACCTGGCCGGAGCCCGGCAGCACTGGCTGGAGGGGATGCTGCGCCACGAGATCGGTCAGCAGCACAGTGGCTGTGGGTGACGGTCAGAGCAGGGGTGATGCTGTGAGCATCCTCTGGCTGGTAACAGCCTGGGAGCGGGGAGGACTACAGGCAAGGTGGTACCCACTGGGTCCTGCAATGAGGCATCCTGGAGGCAGGTTTTGGAAGGGGATGAGGCCACTGGGTCCTTCTCTGCATGCGGGGCCAGTGGGCATCAAACACCCACCTACATACCCATGTGCCTGCCTGTCAGCAGAACTAGCAGATGTCCCATGGCAACATCTCCAGCCAGGACTGGAGCCAGTACCCATGGGTGTGACTTGGCAAAGGGTGGTGGAGTTGAGCTTTCTGGAGGCTGTGGACGTTGGTGCTCACTCCCACCCTCCTCCCCAGGCACCCACTATATCCGGGGGCTGAACAACACCCGCCAACCCTGGCACAGCTCTGAGGGCCGCAAGCAGTACAGCCTGAAGCCTGCCAACCCCACGGAGGAAGGCTTGGCCAGCCTGCACAGCGTCCTCTTCCGCAAGCAGCCCTTCCTGTGGCGGGCAGCCCTGCTCTACTACACCATTGAGCGCGCCAGCCACCTCTCCTTCTCCGCCCTCTTCCAGGATCTGGAGCAGTATGTCCAGGATGCCAGTATCCGGTGGGAATACTGTGTGCGAGCGAAGCGGGGCCAGACTGACACCTCACAGCCAGGTAATGCTCAGGGGGTACAAAGCCTTCAGGGTTTGGAAGGGATTTTGTATTCTTTTTAAAAGAAAAACCAGTGGTGGGTTTGTTTTGCTCCTGGGTGGGTTAAGCATTGCTGATCTTGTAGCCATGCCATCCTTGGAAAGGATGGCTTTGCCCACCCCATATTGCTCCCCATTCCCATCAGGTGGTTCCAGTCTGATGGGAGTGACTTGCACAAAGAAAGCAGCAGCCAAAAGAGATAAAATGAGCATTTCTGGACACAACTTACATTCTTGCCTTTGTATTACCATGAAAAAAATGTTAAAGGTAAAAAAATGGTAAAAATTGGAATGGTAAGAAATGGAAAAAAATCATAAGGAGGAAGATGTAATGTCAGGTTTTAGCATTTAAAATTATGAAGTGTTTAAGGTTATTAAGCTTTCTTCTTGTTTTGTTTAATGGGCTGTTTTTTAATGACTGCTTTCTAGGGAATGTAGATTGGAACTGACACAAAGCTGACCGGGAGTAAAGTAATAAAGCAGGCAGGCTGCAAAGAAAAATGACAAATAATTGGGAGGAAGGGTGAAAACACCCCAGGGAGAGGTTTGGGGCTCTCACTGCTCCTGGCTGCCTCCATGGTCACCGGTGCTGCTCCTCAGTGCTCATCCTTTGGGACCCAGTGGTCCTGGCCATGGACATGCAACACCAGAGCCCTGGCACACTCGTATCACCTTAGCGCAGTGCCATTGCTCTGGTTATAGCAGTCAGCAGGTGTTGGGTTGAGTGGAGGGTGGTGGGAAGTCAGGCTCCTGCTCCCCAGCCTCTCCTGCTCTTCCAGGCTGTTTCAGTAAGGACCAGGTCTACCTGGACGGGATTCTCCGCATCCTGCGCCATCGGCAGACCATCGACTTCCCGCTGCTGGCTGCACTTGGAAAGGTAACAGCCAGGGCTCTGATCACAGAGCCCTGTCCCAGCCTATGGAGATAGGCTGAGAGCTGGGCTTGTTCAGCCTGGAGAAGAGGAGGCTCTGGGGAGACCTTAGAGCAGCTTTCAATGCCTAAAAGGGCTACAAGAAACCAGGAGAGGGTCTTTGGACAAGGGCCTGTAGGGACAGGACAAGGGGGAATGGCTTTAACCTGACAGAGCGTACACTGAGGTGAGATCTTGGGAAGAAGTTCTTCCCTGTGAGGGTGCTGAGGCCCTGGCACAGGTTGCCCAGAGAAGCTGTGGCTACCCCATCCCTGGTGGGCTGCAGGGCTGGGACAGACACCTTTCTTGGCACGGTTTGGGATGAGATGTGGGGTGCTGAGACCATCTCCCTGCTTCCCATCAGGTCTCCTATGAAGATGTGAATCGGCTGAAAAAATTTGGGGTCCTGGAGAAAGCCCGCATCCCCCATTTCATGCAGGACCTGGAGCGGTACATGAAGCAGCTGGACCACATTGTCACCACCAACGGTCTGAATGAGGAGGAGCTGGAGCAGCTGCTGCCTGACTGAGGGGCAGCAATCCTCCACAGCCAGCACCCCAAGGGTGTAACTGCTGAGATTTATGTGATACGTATTGGGACTGGAGCCTGGAGGAGTGGGCAGAGCCTGGGCTTCCCCCTGCACCCAGGTGGCTGATGTGCATGTTCTGCTGTGTAGGGTAGCACCAGTGTGGTTCGTGTTGATCTGTCGTGTCCCCCACACCATCCCCTCTGCACTTGTGGGGATGGCTGTGTGGTTTCACGTGGCTCTGGGGAGCTGGAGAAGGGGGTTCAGAGGGAGCAAGGGCAAATCTGTAGCATGTGCTGGCACACCAGTCGATGCTATGCAGGGCAGTTGTAGTGGGGGGGATGTCCTTAAGGTACATGGGGTGCTCCCAGCAGAGTGAGGGGCATCTACTCAGGGCTCGGGGCTCTGGGCTGTGCTGGCAGGGAATAAGGGCTGGCCCATACCCACTGATCACCCCATGCATGTGTTCCCCCTCCCTATTCCTTCCCTCATGCAGCAGTAAGGACTTTAACCCCTCCAAATCCCTGCTCTGCACCCCAGGTATTTGCCCACCATTAGCCATCGCCCTGCAGCCACTGCCTGGCTATGAGGACTCGGGGTGGGCATTGGGCATGTTGTTAGGAAAAAGCATGTAATAAAACTGATGTAATGGAAACACTATGTGGGCAAAAGGTCATGAAGCCAGGCTGCATGCAAGCAAAGCTGCACAGCCCCAAGCTGCTGCGTCAGGAGCAGGATGGGTTCACCAGACTGTGTAAAACAACAAGTGGGCAGGGACATGAATAAATCACAGCAGGCAAAAGCAGAAGCTGCCTCTGCACTGCTCCTGGTCTCTTAACATGTGATCTCTGCTGCGGTTATGCCACCCATAGGAGGGCCCTTTTGTTTAGAAAACAAAAAAGCACAGATTTGGTTTTAGCTTCTTGTCACCTTTCATCCCACCGCACTCCTGCAAAGGGAGCCCAGGCCGATTTGCAGCTCCAGGAAGCTCAGGCTCAATCGCAAAAACTCCAGGTTTGACTACGAGCCCAGTTCACAGCATGCCCAGCTGCCCAACACTCCGCGTCTGGCAGGAGAGCTGCAGCCCCTCTGCAAGGTGCAGATGCAGCACAGAGCAAGCTTGGGAAGGGATAAGACCACTTGTACTGGAGAGGATTTTGCTTCCCTCTGGTCCAGGTCTCCAGTATCACACTGGTGTTTATAACAGCTCCCCTGTCTGAACACACTGCCAGCAAGGTCAGTTAAGAATCTGCTCTTTAATGTGCTATTTCTTCCAACGTTGCCATCTCCAACCTCAAACGTGACGCAGCGCTGCTTTAAAAAGGTTCAGACACACACCCCAGCATCACCACCCTCATCATCCTGAGGAGTAAGGCCTCAACTGGCACTAAGAACCAACCAAGGGAAGACTCTTGTGGCACTAAGAACCAACCAAGGGAAGACTCTTGCGGTGCTAAGAACCAAGGGAAGACTCTTGCGGCCTTTCTAGCAGAATGGCAGTAATAACAGAGGGCAACGTAGCTACTGCAATGGTTTAGGTCGCAATCCCTGATGAAATAACAGTATGGAGATGAGGCAAAGTGTTAATCTTTCTCCCCAGCAGGGCTAGAAGCGCTTCATCTGGCGGCGTTCTTGGCGGCGTTGCTTCTTCTCATTTGGTTCCTGGCTGGTGGGTGAAGACTCAGCTGTAAACCAGGGCCCCAGGATGTTCACCCACAGCAGGTAGAGAGCGCGCCCCGGAGCCTGCAACACACACGTGGCACAAACTCAGTCGCACTGGGGCTGCTCCCACTGAGGAAGACAAAGGAGCTGGAGTATCTCAACAGGCTGGATCACAGGATGCACAGAAATCAAAAGCAGGCATCCAATATAAATGGCCTGATTTCATACAGTTTAAGAACTTGCATATGTATCCAGCACTTAAGCTGTGTATATGGAAAGCCCAGCATCAGGTCTGAATTAACTCCAACTGCTTAACCATTCTGCTTCCCCCTCCTTCAGAAAACACACCCACATTTCTCTGAATTAAACAAATGTGATCCAGATGGTCTCCAGGGGATAGTCAGAGTCTAGGCTGCCCTCTGCCAGGCCAGTTAGAAAGGAACATTCGAGTACAGAGTGAAAAGAGGTAAGTTTTCAAAGATTCACTGGCACGTGCTGCCCAGAGAAGCTGTGGCTGCCCCATCCCTGGCAGTGTTCAAGGCTAGGTTGGACAGGGCTTGGAGCAACCTGGTCTGGTGGCAGGTGCCCTGCCCATGGCAGGGGGCTGGAACTGGATGAGCTTTAAGGTTACTTCCAACACAAACCAGTCTGGAACTACTATAACATTGCCTTAGGTACCTTTGTGGGATATATTCAAAGAAAATCTGGGATTTTTTAACTAACTGAAAATTTTCTCATCTTCTGCAAAAGCAGTTTTAGCTATAGGCACATGACAAATGTGTTAGGAGTAGAAAGAGTCTGGTGTGTTAAGGGGAAATCAAAGCCTACAGTGTTTTATCTAACAAGCAGCCCAGTGTCCAGCAGTTCCCAGCCTCAGCCTGTGCTGGTGAATGACTGAGAAAACCAAACAAGAAACACAGTCTGTTTGTCACAGTCACAAAAAGGCTCTACACACAAAGATGGCTTTGATCCACCTCATGTTTCTTGCTGCGCTTTCACAGGACCAGAGAGAAAGACCAGGGCAAGCCAGATCCAGAGGGATCAGGACTTCTTTCCCTTGTAGGGACTCATTTTAACAAGATTTGACAAGGAGATTAAAAAGTTTATCAGAAAATAGTTTTGGCCTGAAACAGGTCACTGAAATGAAATGGATAAATAATGTTCTCAGTCTTGAAGGCAGGGACAATGTAGAGCAACACGGACAATCACAGGGGCTTACCAAGAGCCAGAAGTACCAGAGGTAGAGCGAGAAGCAGCTCAGTACTTGGACTATGGCTGTCAGCAGGATCACATCCTTGAGGTGCCTGAGGGAAGAAAAGCAAAACATGAACCTTCTATTCCAGTCTCTGCTGCACACAGCAGCTCCTCCAGCACCACAGCCTGTTCGCGCTGCCTCCGAGGAGCAGCTCTGCCCACCCGTTGAGGCTCTGCTTGGCCACACAGCGTAATCTAAAAGAATCAGAGCAGTAAACAACAAAAATAAATTGATGAGTTAAAGAGCCAGGCTTCCTCTGAAAAGGGCATTGAGAAAGCTGAGGAATGCAGGGGGGTGGAAATCAGCAACAAAACCACCTCCCCCACATCATGAAGCAGAATCCAGTGCCTGCTGATTTGACACACATCATGGCATGAAGCTGAGATGCTCATGGCTGACTGCACTGAAAAGAAGCATGCATCTTCCCCATGACACTTAACAGACACTCGGAGTCAGCAAAGGGCTCGGGGGTACTGCATGGACAAGCACACCATGGCCTGCAACGTGAGCTACAGCGAGATGGCACCCTCTCCCCTCCTGCTTATCCAACCCTGGGGTCTTCTACACCAGCCTGAGGCAGAGCCAAGAGCAGTTACAGAGGGGAACAAGCTGCTCACACTTCAACCACTGCTCTCAGGGCACCTGACAACCAGGAGAGGTGAGCAGGTATTAGTTTTTTCAACAGGAGTCATGGGAAGTGTCATGGTGGGTTAGAAAACACCAACTGTTTCACTCCCATTAAATCATTATCTGTCGGAGTAGGAAATGCTCAAGCCACATCCAAGAATGGAGTCAAGAAGACAAAGGCAAAATAATCAAATAGCTTGTCTCATTCTGGGCAGCACAGCAAAGTGACCAAACAGCTGGTTCAGGCTGGGACACCATCATCAGGCTCAAGACACTGCAAAATGCACCACAACCGCTCCACAACCAATGAGGTGCAGAAATCTCGTGTATCACCAGAGGACAGAGGGATGATGGCAGAGCTCCCACGGAACCCAGCTTTCCTAGAGACCAGCAAGGCCGCCCTCCTCAACCCCAGAGCAACACAAAGATCTGCTTCAGTTACAGACAGCAGGAGGCAAACACCACCAAATCCACAGCGTTACAGAAGCAGCTCCAAAAAAGCACAATTTCATCTGCTGCAGCACACTCAGGTGAGAGGCAGGAAAACATCCCCTGTGTTCTGGAAGTAACCACTAGCCCAGAGTGGTTCCACCATCCCCAAAGTGGCAATTTAGAGCTGACAAACGGACAGAGTCAATGGGAGGAGCACTGAGTGTGTTAACACTTTATGCTGATGTACCAGCAGGGTTAAACTCTCAGGGCTGAGGGCTCTGCACAGGTACAAAGGCACAGGGTAAGGATGGGAACTTGGGCTGTACAGCTTTTGTTTTGACAGCTCAGCCTCCCCTGTGCTTTGCACAGCCCATGCCTTGGACAAGGATCAATTAATTTTAACGTGTTATAAAACTCACCCCAACTGCTCAGGCAGAAAAACCTCAGTGCCCCCGTACTTGTCACCTTTTCACAGCAGGTAACAGGATCCATTGCCAGCTCCTGTCAGTCATTTCCCCTGACAGCACCATCATTCATCTGCGTGGGGCAGGTACCAGGGCACCCACCCTGCCTTGGTGCCTTACACATCTCCCAAAGGCACCTACCTCAACCAAGATACCCCAGATGACACCAAACTTCTGTGTTTTCCTTATTCAACTGTCCCATGGTGTCATTCACAAAAAAAGTATCCAAAACAGAATCCCAGACTGATTTTGGGTTGCAAGGGACCTTAACACTCATCCAGTTCCAACCTCCTCCATGGGCAGGGACACCTTCCATTAGACCAGGTTGAGCCAGAACAGTGTAAAATGGGAGAAAAATGCTCAGCTGACCACCAGGAAAGAAAAATCACTATAGGATGAAGAAGGCACAAAGCACCTAGTTCACAAGTCACACTAGAAATAACTCCCTCTTCCTGGCCACTTCATTGCTTGGCTGTTACACCAGGCACCCAAGTCACTCTGGCTGCAGGCAGCAAATCTACTATTCCACTAACAAAAAGAAAGATGACAGCTCATTCTGTGCAGACAACAGGTTCTGTGCTGCACAAGCAGGTCTGCCTGCTGGTAACACCTGCTGCCTGCAGGAACAAAACTCATGTTAAGAAAAATAGAAGTGTACTACTCAGTAGATGGCCCTCCCAGCATGAGGAAACTGACGTGACGCAGCAGGCTCAGCTGGAAGCACAGCCCTGCTGTGCTTCTTGAAAAGCCTGGCAGCAAGTGTGAAGATGGAGGTAAACCTGAAATCATAAGCCAAGGGACATGAGAGGGAAGGGGCCAAGGACTCCAGGTAGCTCACTCAGCACACACTTAAGAACCCCAGCAGAAGGTGGGCCAGCAGATGGAGGCTGAGGACAGGGACACAGAGAGCAAAGCCACATGTCCACAACTGCGTGGCAGTTTCCTGTAACTACTTTGAGGCCAACTGTTGGAAAACACATAAATCTAGAAACTGTTCCTGCTGCTTCATTACCGTTGTCTCCTTATTTTATGTAACAGAGCTCTGCAGGAATTGTCGTTATGTGCAGTTTGGTCAAGAGTTGGAGCACTGCGAAGAACGCTGGACTGGCAATCACTTGGTGCTGTCTGCAGACAGACATGAGGCATTCACAAGCAAAGGGAGAAGAAAAGGCTGAGGAAGTGAAAGAAGCTGGTAAAGGCCAGGTTAGACAGGGCTTGGAGCAACCTGCTCTAGTGGAAGGTGTCCCTGCCCGTGGCAGGGGGTTGGAACTGCATGAGCTTTAAGGTCCCTTCCTACCTAAACCAGTCTGGGGTTCTATGATTCTAAGGCAGAGGGGAGGGCTTTTAGTGTGTAGAACAGTTCTAGATGCAGCCAGTTTGCAGCCAAGATGGAGTAACTAGCAGCCTTTCTGCTCTGTCAAGCACTACCTGCAGTGCTGGTTTAAAAAAGGAATGTATGTATCTGCGTGTTGCAGAAGTGTGCACAGTATTAGCACTGTTCCTGCACTGAAAGACGGCTGCAAGCTGCTCCAGCTGAGCCATTTGGGATCTCTTACCCATGTGCCTCAGCCCTTCAGACAGTGACTGTTCCAGGCTGACATACCCATACTAGTGGCTAGTGACTAGTACACGCCAGGCCAAGCATTCAGATAACAAGGGAGAAGTTCTACTGTGAGGGTGGTGAGGCCCTGGCACAGATTGCCCAGAGAAGCTGTGGCTGCCCCATCCCTGGCAGTGTTCAAGGCCAGGCTGGATGGAGCTGTGGGCAACGTGGTCTAGTGGAAGGTGTCGCTGCCCATGGCAGGAGTTTGGAACTGCATGATCGTTAGGGCCTTTCCAATGCAAACCAGCCTGTGATTCTATGATTCTCAGATGAAACAACCCCAGCTCCCCTCATACGTGTGGGCCAGCCAAGGTGGGAGCCAAGGTCTGGGCTCTCCCCCACGAGCCTCCTGGCTCTGCGCACACGCTCAGGCAGCAGGTCCTGCTCACCTGGGCTCGTGTGGACACTCACTCTGCCATCCCCTGCTCCATATTCAGGTCAATTCCCCCGTCGGCAAGGCTGCCATCATCTGTGAAAGACGGCTTTGCCATGGAGCTCATGGACCGGTAGCTTGTGCCGTAGACCACACAGCTGAAGATGAAGGCTACCTGCAGCAAGGG
>NW_009923421.1:0-3118 GCF_000696875.1 Nestor notabilis
GAGGGCTCCGAGGGGCCAGGCAGACAATGGGCGGGAAACTTCCCACCCTGCGGATGTTACTGCCTCGGATCCTGGCGTGTTTGTTGCAGTCTGCCCTCCCTAAAACAGCCTCCGTTGTGTGCCTTCAGGTGGGCAGGGCGGGTGGGGCCAGGTCTCTGCCGTGTAATTCTTGCACCGAGGATCAGCCGTTCCGCAGGAGAAGGAAAACAATAGAGTGAGGACTAAGGCAATAGCAGTGGGCTCTGCAGCAAGGTGTACGTGAAGGGAGACCAAGCAACGTGGGTTTAATGGCTCTGTAAAAAGGCGTGTCACTACTTCACATTGTATATGGGGTGAGACGAGTACAAATATGTTATCAGAGACTTCTAAAATAAAGGATTAATTCCTTTCTCTGTAATGAATGCTAGCTCGAAATAGACCCAGAAAGGGTGTGGGAGAAGGCCTGTAGGCAGTTCTAGATGGACGAGACAAATGAACAGCATTGCCGAAATAAAGAGGGCAGAAGAATATAAGCAAAGGAGCGTGTTTAACAGGGAACATGGAAAGAGTAGGAGGGTCACAGTCTAAGTACATTGTGGTAATGAGAACTGAGCTGAATTTGAGTGGAAAATTAAGAAGATGGTTATTTCTTGTGGGCTTTTAAGGAATGACACTTGTGTGCTTACTGCATAAAATGTACCATTTTTGTGCTATTGCATAGCCTTTGTTCAGGTCAAATTAGGATTATGGGGTACTAGCAGTTAAAACCGTGAATTCTTTCTTTTCATAAGGCTCCTGCTGTTGTAAAGTAATGCACCAATGTACTGTTGTTGAATAAAGTGCACAATTATTTTCCTAATATACATTTATGTTCTTTTTGTATAGTCATTTTCACTGTTCTTCATATTTTGTGTTGACTGACCTTGTTTGACCTACAGATTTTTTCTCACAAAAGGAAAGAAAGGAAAATAAGGATGGAAGTTTTTTTTCTTTAGAAAAACATAAAGAAAAAGTCTGCCTTTGCAATTTGCATTTGGAAACTGAAGATGCCTCCTTCTTAAGCAGTAATAAAGTATTGAGTATGGATTTCAGTTTTGGGGTTTTTTTTCCTCAATTGTTGTAAGTACAGCAGGGAATGGTCACTGCACTTTATCAATTGTGATTTTTTTTCAAGTCATTGTTTGAAAGTGCCCAAGTAATTGTTTCACAAAAGAGAGTAATCTTGAATACCTAATGATGACCTCTGATTTTCATAAGTTAAGCAGTTGGTCATGGAAATACTGAATAGCAAAGATTCCTAGCTTCTATTTTTTCCTACAGCATCTTAACATGAGATAAAAAAAGAGATCTTAGTACATTTCAAGTGTCATGCTTTACTTTGAATGAAACTACATTAAGCATTCAATTCTTGTGGTTAAAATAGGCAGCTTTGGGGAAGGAGATTATTTACAATGAAATACTTTTCCTATTGGACTCCAAAAGATTGAAAGATTAATATTTAGTTCAGTAAAATGTATGGGAAAAGGTTGGCTAAAATGTAGGTTAATTAAGTGCAGTTGTCTGTTTACTTTTTGATGATATTCTTAGTAATGGGGGAAAAAAATCCAAATAAAAATGATCACACTGATTAAAATAATTTCGTTGTCCTAAAATAATTCTCTAGGATTCTTGAATTATGGAGTCTTCCTTTGAAAGTCTTAAACCCAGGTTTTGAATAGGAAAATAGATGTATGTGAACTCTAGAAAAAAGCCATTTATATTTAAGATCTAATTTTAGATTTCTGTCATTGGAAGGAAACTCTTTAACACTGGCTTTTCTCTTGTTGAGGAAGTAAACCAGCAAGAAACTGGGGCTGGGGTAAAGCGGCAGGAGGGGGAATGACATTGGAGGCCAAAGAAATGGAAAGAACTTTTATAGTAATTTTCTTATTTCATGCTTATTTTCATAGCGTGTGCATATGCTTTCATTAAGCTATCAGGTTCAACACCTCAGCAGTGGCAAGGGCTAGCTGAGGTACGTGGAACATTTTTCCTTTGCCCTGTGCTCTGTGAATTGCACAACCTCCTCTCTGTACTGCAGCAGCAATTTTTTTCCTATGGTCAGAAGCAACAGCTCCCACCTTTCTAACCACGTCAGGCTTCAAAAGAACGATTTGTCTGTTAGACAGTTTACAAAATAAAATTGTTTCCTGAACTGGCTAAGGCAAAGATACCGAGCTCAGAAGGATTTTGTGGACTGAATTTGACCCATGGAGCACCAGTTGGACCCCACTGTTAATGTATATAGGAGGAAGTTTTTGTTCTATCATTCTCTCCGTATAGGAAGTAATGCCTGGCTTGGAAAGATTTCTTTTCAAAGAATCATAGAATGGTTTGGGTTGGAAAGGACCTTAAGATCATCTAGTCCCAATCCCCCTGCCATAGGCAGGGGCATACTAAACCATGTCACCCAAGACACCATCCAACCTGGCCTTGAGCACTGCCACAAATGGAGCATTTACCACTTCTGTGGGCAGCCTGTTCCAGTGCTTTGCCACCCTCACAGTAAAGAACCTCTTCCTTGTATCTAGCCTGAACTTCCCCTGTTTGAGTTTGTACCTGTTACCCCTTGTCCTATCACCGCAGTCCCTGATGAAGAGTCCTGCTATGAGGCTGCTATGAGGTCTCCACGCAGCCTTCTCTTCTCCAGGCTGAACAGCCCCAACTTTGTCAGCTGGTCTTCATATGGGAGGTACTCCAGCCCCCTGATCATCTTTGTGGCCCTCCTCTGGACTTGCTCTTAAATGGACCTGCTCTGGACTGCTTTTAAATAGTTTGGGTTATTTCGAAAGTCTATCCTTTCTTCTACAGGAGCCAGGATCAGATACCTTAGAAAGTATATAAGATAGGATGAACATTCAGCACTATCTTTTCAGAAAACTGGGAACTACCCAGCACAAAGCCAGTTGTCTCATATGATCTTATAGAAAAAATGGTCCAGTAATACGTTCTTTTATTGATAATGCTTCCTAAAACTGTGTTTGATCTCTTCCTAAGTTTTGTCAGAGGCAATGGGGTTAAAAATAATACCTCTTCATTCTCTCCATCCTCTTCATGGTTGTAGAAATCTCTGAAATACTTCTTCTCTGGTGCTCCGCCC